>NW_024610087.1:0-124999 GCF_016920785.2 Ixodes scapularis | reverse complement strand
GGAGGCCATGCTCGTTCAATAATTCGCTTTCACCGACAGAACTACCGCCGCCACGGTCACCGTGAGCGAAAGAAACAGCGCCGAAAGCGGATCGTGTGAGGCCGTGCTCGTTCAATAATTCGCTTTCACCGACACATCTGCCGCCGCCACGGTCACCATGACCGAAAGAGACAGCGCCGAAAACGGATCGTCGGAGGCCGTGGTCGTTCAATATTTCGCTTTCACCGACACAACTGCCGCCGCCACGGTCACCGTGAGCGAAAGAGACAGCGCCGAAAGCGGATCGTCGGAGGCCGTGCTCGTTCAATAATTCGCTTTCACCGACACAACTGCCGCCACCACGGTCACCGTGAGCGAAAGAGACAGCGCCGACAGCGGATCGTGTGAGGCCATGGTCGTTCAATATTTCGCTGTCACCGACACAGCTGCCGCCGCCACGGTCACCGTGACCGAAAGAGACAGCGCCGAACGCGGATCGTCGGAGGCCGTGGTCGTTCAATAATTCGCTTTCACCAACACAACTGCCGCCGCAACGGTCACCGTGAGCGAAAGAGACAACGCCGAACGCGGATCGTCGGAGGCCGTGGTCGTTCAATATATCGCTTTCACCGACACAACTGCCGCCGCCACGGTCACCATGAGCGAAAGAGACAGCGCCGAAAGCGGATCGTGTGAGGCCGTGCTCGTTCAATATTTCGCTTTCACGGACACAACTGCCGCCGCTATGGTCACCGTGAGCGAAAGAGACAGCGCCGAACGCGGATCGTCGGAGGCCGTGCTCGTTCAATAATTCGCTTTCACCGACACAACTGCCGCCGCCACGGTCACCGTGAGCGAAAGAGACAGCGCCGAAAGCGGATCGTGTTAGGCCGTGCTCGTTCAATAATTCGCTTTCACCGACACAACTGCCGCCGCCACTGTCACCGTGAGCGAAAGACACAGCGCCGAAAGCGGATCGTCGGAGGCCATGCTCGTTCAATAATTCGCTTTCACCGACACAACTGCTGCTGCCACGGTCACTGTGAGCGAAATAGACTGCGCCGAACGCGGATCGTGTGAGGCCGTGCTCGTTCAATAATTCGCTTTCACCGACACAACTGCCGCCGCCACGGTCACCATGAGCGAAAGAGACAGCGCCGAAAGCGGATCGTCGGAGGCCGTGCTCGTTCAATAATTCGCTTTCACCGACACAACTGCCGCCGCCACGGTCACCGTGAGCGAAAGAGACAGCGCCGAAAGCGGATCGTGTGAGGCCGTGCTCGTTCAATATTTCGCTTTCACCGAAACAACTGCCGCCGCCACGGTCACCGTGAGCGAATGAGACAGCGCCGAACGCGGATCGTCGGAGGCCGTGGTCGTTGAATATTTCGCTTTCACCGACGCAACTGCCGCCGCAACGGTCACCGTGAGCGAAAGAGACAGCGCCGAAAGCGGATGGTGTGAGGCCGTGGTCGTTCAATAATTCGCTTTCACCGACACAACTGCCGCCGCCACGGTCACCGTGACCGAAAGAGACAGCGCCGAACGTGGATCGTCGGAGGCCGTGGTCGTTCAATAATTCGCTTTCACCGACACAACTGCCGCCGCAACGGTCACCGTGAACGAAAGAGACAGCGCCGAACGCGGATCGTCGGAGGCCTTGCTCGTTCAATAATTCGCTTTCACCGACACAACTGCCGCCGCCACGGTCACCGTGAGCGAAAGAGACAGCGCCGAAAGCGGATCGTCGGAGGCCGTGGTCGTTCAATAATTCGCTTTCACGGACACAACTGCCGCCGCCATGGTCACCGTGAGCGAAAGAGACAACGCCGAACGCGGATCGTCGGAGGCCGTGGTCATTCAATATTTCGCTTTCACCGACACAACTGCCGCCGCCACGGTCACCGTGACCGAAAGAGACAGCGCCGAACGCGGATCGTAGGAGGCCGTAGTCGTTCAATATTTCGCTTTCACCGACACAACTGCCGCCCCCACGGTCACCGTGAGCGAAAGAGACACCGCCGAAAGCGGATCGTCGGAGGCCGTGTTCGTTCAATAATTCGCTTTCACCGACAGAACTGCCGCCGACACGGTCACCGTGAGCGAAAGAGACAGCGCCGAAAGCGGATCGTCGGAGGCCGTGCTCGTTCAATATTTCGCTTTCACCGACACAACTGCCGCCACCACGGTCACCGTGAGCGAAAGAGACAGCGCCGAAAGCGGATCGTGTGAGGTCGTGGTCGTTCAATATTTCGCTTTCACCGACACATCTGCCGCCGCCACGGTCACCGTGACCGAAAGAGACAGCGCCGAAAACGGATCGTCGGAGGCCGTGGTCGTTCAATAATTTGCTTTCACCGACACAACTGCCACCGCCACGGTCACCGTGAGCGAAAGAGACAGCGCCGAAAGCGGATCGTCGGAGGCCGTGCTCGTTCAATAATTCGCTTTCACCGACACAACTGCCGCCGCCACGGTCACCGTGAACGAAAGAGACAGCGCCGAACGCGGATCGTCGGAGGCCGTGCTCGTTTAATATTTCGCTTTCACCGACACAACTGCCGCCGCCACGGTCACCATGAGCGAAAGAGACAGCGCCGAAAGCGGATCGTCGGAGGCCGTGCTCGTTCAATAATTCGCTTCCACCGACACAACTGCCGCCGCCACGGTCACCGTGAGCGAAAGAGACAGCGCCGAAAGCAGATCGTGTGAGGCCGTGCTCGTTCAATATTTCACTTTCACCGACACAACTGCCGCCGCCACGGTCACCGTGAGCGAATGAGACAGCGCCGAACGCGGATCGTGTGAGGCCGTGCTCGTTCAATGATTCGCTTTCACCGACACAGCTGCCACCGCCACGGTCACCGTGACCGAAAGAGACACCGCCGAAAACGGATCGTCGGAGGCCGTGTTCGTTCAATATTTCGCTTTCACCGACACAACTGCCGCCGCCACGGTCACCGTGAGCGAAAGAGACAGCGCCGAAAGCGGATCGTGTGAGGCCGTGCTCGTTTAATAATTCGCTTTCACCGACACAACTGCCACCGCCACGGTCACCATGAGCGAAAGAGACAGCGCCGAAAACGGATCGTCGGAGGCCGTTGTCGTTCAATAATTCGCTTTCACCGACAGAACTGCCGCCACCACGGTCACCGTGAGCGAAAGAGACAGCGCCGAAAGCGGATCGTGTGAGGCCGTGCTCGTTCAATAATTCGCTTTCACCGACCCAACTGCCGCCACCACGGTCACCGTGACCGAAAGAGACAGCGCCGAAAGCGGATCGTGTGAGGCCGTGCTCGTTCAATAATTCGCGTTCACCGACACAACTGCCGCCGCCACGGCCACCGTGACCGAAAGAGACAGCGCCGAAAGCGGATCGTGTGAGGCTGTGCTCGTTCAATATTTCGCTTTCACCGACACAACTGCCACCGCCACGGTCACCGTGAGCGAAAGAGACAGCGCCGAAAACGGATCGTCGGAGGCCGTTGTCGTTCAATAATTTGCTTTCACCGACAGAACTGCCGCCGCCACGGTCACCGTGAGCGAAAGAGACAGCGCCGAAAACGGATCGTCGGAGGCCGTGGTCGTTCAATATTTCGCTTTCACCGACACAACTGCCGCCGCCACTGTCACCGTGAGCGAAAGAGACAGCGCCGAACGCGGATCGTGTGAGGCCGTGCTCGTTCAATAATTCGCTTTTACCGACACAACTGCCGCCGCCACTGTCACCGTGAGCGAAAGACACAGCGCCGAAGGCGGATCGTCGGAGGCCGTGCTCGTTCAATAATTCGCTTTCACCGACACAACTGCCGCCGCCACGGTCACCGTGAGCGAAAGAGACAGCGCCGAACGCGGATCGTGTGAGGCCGTGCTCGTTCAATATTTCGCTTTCACCGACACAACTGCCGCCGCCACGGTCACCGTGAGCGAAAGAGACAGCGCCGAACGCGGATCGTCGGAGGCCGTGGTCGTTCAATATTTCGCTTTCACCGACACAACTGCCGCCGCCACGGCCACCGTGAGCGAAAGAGACAGCGCCGAACACGAATCGTCGGACGCCGTGCTCGTTCAATATTTCGCTTTCACCGACACAACTGCCGCCGCCACGGTCACCGTAAGCTAAAGAGACAGCACTGAACGCGGATAGTCGGAGGCCGTGGTCGTTCAATATTTCGCTTTCACCGACACAACTGCCGCCTCCACGGTCACCGTGAGCGAAAGAGACAGCGCCGAAAGCAGACCGTGTGAGGCCGTGCTCGTTCAATAATTCGCTTTCACCGACACAACTGCCGCCGCCACGGTCACCGTGACCGAAAGAGACAGCGCCGAAAGCGGATCGTGTGACGCCGTGCTCGTTCAATATTTCGCTTTCACCGACACAACTGCCGCCGCCACAATCACCGTGAGCGAAAGAGACAGCGCCGAAAGCGGATCGTGTGAGGCCGTGCTCGTTATATAATACGCTTTCATCGACACAAATCCCGCCGCCACGGTCACCGTGAGCGAAAGAGACAGCTCCGAACGCGGATCGTCGGAGGCCGTGGTCGTTCAATATTTCGCTTTCACCGACACAATTGCCGACGCCACGGTCACTGTGAGCGAAAGAGACAGCGCCGAACGCGCATCGTCGGAGGCCGTGCTCGTTCAAACATACGCTTTCACCGTCACTACTGCCGCCGCCACGGTCACCGTGAGCGAAAGAGACAGCGCCGAACGCGGATCGTCGTAGGCCGTGGTCGTTCAATAATTCGCTGTCACCGACACAACTGCCGCCGCCACGGTCACCGTGAGCGAAAGAGACAGCGCCGAAAGCGGATCGTGTTAGGCCGTGCTCGTTCAATAATTCGCTTTCACCGACACAACTGCCGCCGCCACTGTCACCGTGAGCGAAAGACACAGCGCCGAAAGCGGATCGTCGGAGGCCGTGGTCGTTCAATAATTCGCTTTCGCCGACACAACTGCCGACGCCACGGTCACTGTGAGCGAAAGAGACAGCGCCGAACGCGGATCGTGTGAGGCCGTGCTCGTTCAAAACTTCGCTTTCACCGACACAACTGCCGCCGCCACGGTCACCGTGACCGAAAGTGACAGCGCCGAAAACGGATCGTCGGAGGCCGTGGTCGTTCAATAATTCGCTTTCACCGACACAACTGCCGCCGCCACGGTCACCGTGAGTGAAAGAGACATCGCCGAAAGCGGATCGTCGGAGGCCGTGCTCGTTCAATAATTCGCTTTCACCGACAAAACTGCCGCCACCACGGTCACCGTGAGCGAAAGAGACAGCGCCGAAAGCGGATCGTGTGAGGCCGTGGTCGTTCAATAATTCGCTTTCACCGACACAACTGCCGCCGCCACGGTCACCGTGACCGAAAGAGACAGCGCCGAACGCGGATCGTCGAAGGCCGTGGTCGTTCAATATTCGCTTTCACCAACACAACTGCCGCCGCAACGGTCATCGTGAGCGAAAGAGACAACGCCGAACGCGGATCGTCGGAGGCCATGGTCGTTCAATATTTCGCTTTCACCGACACAACTGCCGCCGCCACGGTCACCGTGAGCGAAAGAGACAGCGCCGAAAACGGATCGTCGGAGGCCGTGGTCGTTCAATAATTCGCTTTCACCGACACAACTGCCGCCGCAACGGTCACCGTGAGCGAAAGAGACAACGCCGAACGCGGATCGTCGGAGGCCGTGGTCGTTCAATATTTCGCTTTCACCGACACAACTGCCGTCTCCACGGTCACCGTGACCGAAAGAGACAGCGCCGAACGCGGATCGTCGGAGGCCGTGCTCGTTCAATAATTCGCTTTCACCGACAGAACTGCCGCCGCCACGGTCACCGTGAACGAAAGAGACAGCGCCGAACGCGGATCGTCGGAGGCCGTGCTCGTTTAATAATTCGCTTTCACCGACACAACTGCCGCCGCCACGGTCACCATGAGCGAAAGAGACAGCGCCGAAAGCGGATCGTCGGAGGCCGTGCTCGTTCAATAATTCGCTTCCACCGACACAACTGCCGCCGCCACGGTCACCGTGAGCGAAAGAGGCAGCGCCGAAAGCGGATCGTGTGAGGCCGTGCTCGTTCAATATTTCGCTTTCACCGACACAACTGCCGCCGCCACGGTCACCGTGAGCGAAAGAGACAGCGCCGAAAGCGGATCGTGTGAGGCCGTGCTCGTTCAATATTTCGCTTTCACCGACACAACTGCCGCCGCCACGGTCAACGTGAGCGAATGAGACAGCGCCGAACGCGGATCGTGTGAGGCCGTGCTCGTTCAATGATTCGCTTTCACCGACACAGCTGCCACCGCCACGGTCACCGTGACCGAAAGAGACACCGCCGAAAACGGATCGTCGGAGGCCGTGGTCGTTCAATATTTCGCTTTCACCGACACAACTGCCGCCGCCACGGTCACCGTGAGCGAAAGAGACAGCGCCGAAAGCGGATCGTGTGAGGCCGTGCTCGTTTAATAATTCGCTTTCACCGACACAACTGCCGCCACCACGGTCACCGTGACCGAAAGAGACAGCGCCGAAAGCGGATCGTGTGAGGCCGTGCTCGTTCAATAATTCGCGTTCACCGACACAACTGCCGCCGCCACGGCCACCGTGACCGAAAGAGACAGCGCCGAAAGCGGATAGTGTGAGGCTGTGCTCGTTCAATATTTCGCTTTCACCGACACAACTGCCACCGCCACGGTCACCGTGAGCGAAAGAGAAAGCGCCGAAAACGGATCATCGGAGGCCGTTGTCGTTCAATAATTAGCTTTCACCGACAGAACTGTCGCCGCCACGGTCACCGTGAGCGAAAGAGACAGCGCCGAAAACGGATCGTCGGAGGCCGTGGTCGTTCAATAATTCGCTTTCACCGACACAACTGCCGCCGCCACTTTCACCGTGAGCGAAAGAGACAGCGCCGAACGCGGATCGTGTGAGGCCGTGCTCATTCAATAATTCGCTTTTACCGACACAACTGCCGCCGCCACTGTCACCATGAGCGAAAGACACAGCGCCGAAGGCGGATCGTCGGAGGCCGTGCTCGTTCAATAATTCGCTTTCACCGACACAACTGCCGCCGCCACGGTCACCGTGAGCGAAAGAGACAGCGCCGAACGCGGATCGTGTGAGGCCGTGCTCGTTCAATATTTCGCTTTCACCGACACAACTGCCGCCGCCACGGTCACCGTGAGCGAAAGAGACAGCGCCGAACACGGATCGTCGGAGGCCGTGGTCGTTCAATATTTCGCTTTCACCGACACAACTGCCGCCGCCACGGTCACCGTGAGCGAAAGAGACAGCGCCGAACGCGGATCGTCGGAGGCCGTGGTCGTTCAATATTTCGCTTTCACCGACACAACTGCCGCCGCCACGGCCACCGTGAGCGAAAGAGACAGCGCCGAACACGGATCGTCGGAGGCCGTGCTCGTTCAATATTTCGCTTTCACCGACACAACTGCCGCCGCCACGGTCACCGTAAGCTAAAGAGACAGCACCGAACGCGGATAGTCGGAGGCCGTGGTCGTTCAATATTTCGCTTTCACCGACACAACTGCCGCCTCCACGGTCACCGTGAGCGAAAGAGACAGCGCCGAAAGCAGATCGTGTGAGGCCGTGCTCGTTCAATAATTCGCTTTCACCGACACAACTGCCGCCGCCACGGTCACCGTGACCGAAAGAGACAGCGCCGAAAGCGGATCGTGTGACGCCGTGCTCGTTCAATATTTCGCTTTCACCGACACAACTGCCGCCGCCACAATCACCGTGAGCGAAAGAGACAGCGCCGAAAGCGGATCGTGTGACGCCGTGCTCGTTCAATATTTCGCTTTCACCGACACAACTGCCGCCGCCACGGTCACCGTGAGCGAAAGAGACAGCGCCGAAAGCGGATCGTGTGACGCCGTGCTCGTTCAATATTTCGCTTTCACCGACACAATTGCCGACGCCACGGTCACTGTGAGCGAAAGAGACAGCGCGGAAAGCGGATCGTCGGAGGCCGTGGTCGTTATATAATTCGCTTTCACCGACAAAACTGCCGCCGCCACGGTCACCGTGAGCGAAAGAGACAGCGCCGAACTCGGATCGTCGGAGGCCGTGGTCGTTCAATAATTCGCTTTCACCGACACAACTGCCGACGCCACGGACACCGTGAGCGAAAGAGACAGCGCCGTACGCGCATCGTCGGAGGCCGTGCTCGTTCAAACATACGCTTTCACCGTCACTACTGCCGCCGCCACGGTCACCGTGAGCGAAAGAGACAGCGCCGAACGCGGATCGTCGTAGGCCGTGGTCGTTCAATAATTCGCTGTCACCGACACAACTGCCGCCGCCGCGGTCACCGTGAGCGAAAGAGACAGCGCCGAACGCGGATCGTCGGAGGCCGTGCTCGTTCAATATTTCGCTTTCACCGACAAAACTGCCGCCGCCACGGTCACCGTGACCGAAAGATACAGCGCCGAAAACGGATCGTCGGAGGCCGTGCTCGTTCAATATTTCGCTTTCACCGACACAACTGCCGCCGCCACGGTCACCGTGACCGAAAGAGACAGCGCCGAAACCGGATCGTCGGAGGCCGTGGTCGTTCAATAATTCGCTTTCACCGACACAACTGCCGCCGCAACGGTCACCGTGATCGAAAGAGACAGCGCCGAAAGCGGATCGTGTGAGACCGTGGATATTCAATAATTCGCTTTCACCGACACAACTGCCGCCGCCACGGCCACCGTGAGCGAAAGAGACAGCGCCGAACGCGGATCGTCGGAGGCCGTGGTCGTTCAATAATTCGCTTTCACCGACACAACTGCCGCCGCAACGGTCACCGTGAGCGAAAGAGACAACGCCGAACGCGGATCGTCGGAGGCCGTGGTCGCTCAATATTTCGCTTTCACCGACACAACTGCCGTCGCCACGGTCACCGTGACCGAAAAAGACAGCGCCGAACGTGGATCGTCGGAGGCCGTGGTCGTTCAATAATTCGCTTTCACCGACACAACTGCCGCCGCAACGGTCACCGTGAGCGAAAGAGACAGCGCCGAACGCGGATCGTCGGAGGCCGTTGTCGTTCAATATTTCGCTTTCACCGACACAACTGCCGCCGCCACGGTCACCGTGAGCGAAAGAGACAGCACCGAAAGCGGATCGTGTGAGGCCGTGCTCGTTCAATAATTCGCTTTCACGAACACAACTGCCGCCGCCATGGTCACCGCGAGCGAAAGAGACAGCGCCGAACGCGGATCGTCGGAGGCCGTGCTCGTTCAATAATTCGCTTTCACCGACAGAACTGCCGCCGCCACGTTCACCGTGAGCGAAAGGGACAGCGCCGAAAACGGATCGTCGGAGGCCATGGTCGTTCAATAATTCGCTTTCACCGACACAACTGCCGCCGCCACTGTCACCGTGAGCGAAAGAGACAGCGCCGAACGCGGATCGTGTGAGGCCGTGCTCGTTCAATATTTCGCTTTTACCGACACAACTGCCGCCGCCACTGTCACCGTGAGCGAAAGACACAGCGCCGAAGGCGGATCGTCGGAGGCCGTGCTCGTTCAATATTTCGCTTTCACCGACACAACTGCCGCCGCCACGGTCACCGTGAGCGAAAGAGACAGCGCCGAACGCGGATCGTGTGAGGCCGTGCTCGTTCAATATTTCGCTTTCACCGACACAACTGCCGCCGCAACGGTCACCGTGAGCGAAAGAGACAGCGCCGAACACGGATCGTCGGAGGCCGTGCTCGTTCAATATGTCGCTTTCACCGACACAACTGCCGCCGACACGGTCACCGTGAGCGAAAGAGACAGCGCCAATCGCGGCACGTCGGAGGCCGTGCTCGTTCAATTATACGCTTTCACCGACACAACTGCCGCCGCCACTGTCACCGTGAGCGAAAGAGACAGCGCCGAACGCGGATCGTCGTAGGCCGTGGTCGTTCAATAATTCGCTCTCACCGACACAACTGCCGCCGCCGCGGTCACCGTGAGCGAAAGAGACAGCGCCGAACGCGGATCGTCGGACGCCGTGCTCGTTCAATATTTCGCTTTCACCGACAAAACTGCCGCCGCCACGGTCCCCGTGACCGAAAGATACAGCGCCGAAAGCGGATCGTCGGAGGCGGCAGTCGTTCTATAATTCGCTTTCACGGACACAACTGCCGCCACCACGGTCACCGTGACCGAAAGAAACCGCGCCGAACACGGATCGTCGGAGGCCGTGGTCGTTCAATAATTCGCTTTCACCGACACAACTGCCGCCGTCACGGTCACCGTGACCGAAAGAGACAGCGCCGAAAACGGGTCGTCGGAGGCCGTGGTCGTTCAATAATTCGCTTTCACCGACACAACTGCCGCCGCCACGGTCACCGTGAGCGAAAGAGACAGCGCCGAAAGCGGATCGTCGGAGGCCGTGCTCGTTCAATAATTCGCTTTCACCGACACAACTGCCGCCACCACGGTCACCGTGAGCGAAAGAGACAGCGCCGAAAGCGGATCGTGTGAGGCCGTGCTCGTTCAATAATTCGCTTTCACCGACACAACTGCCGCCGCCACGGTCACCGTGAGCGAAAGAGGCAGCGCCGAACGCGGATCGTCGGAGGCCGTGGTCGTTCAATAATTCGCTTTCACCGACACAACTGCCGCCGCAACGGTCACCGTGAGCGAAAGAGACAGCGCCGAAAGCGGATCGTGTGAGGCCGTGGTCGTTCAATCATTCGCTTTCACCGATACAACTGCCTCCGCCACGGTCACCGTGACCGAAAGAGACAGCGCCGAACGCGGATCGTCGGAGGCCGTGGTCGTTCAATAATTCGCTTTCACCGACACAACTGCCGCCGCAACGGTCACCGTGAGCGAAAGAGACAATGCCGAACGCGGATCGTCGGAGGCCGTGGACGCTCGATATTTCGCCTTCACCGACACAACTGCCGTCGCCACGGTCACCGTGACCGAAAAAAACAGTGCGGAACGTGGATCGTCGGAGGCCGTGGTCGTTCAATATTTCGCTTTCACCGACACAACTGCCGCCGCAACGGTCACCGTGAGCGAAAGAGACAGCGCCGAACGCGGATCGTCGGAGGCCGTGGTCGTTCAATAATTCGCTTTCACGGACACAACTGCCGCCGCCATGGTCACCGTGACCGAAAGAGACAGCGCCGAAAGTGGATCGTGTTAGGCCGTGCTCGTTCAATAATTCGCTTTCACCGACACAACTGCCGCCGCCACGGTCACCGTGAGCGAAAGAGACAGCGCTGAAAACGGATCGTCGGAGGCCGTGGTCGTTCAATAATTCGCTTTCACCGACACAACTGCCGCCGCCACGGTCACCGTGAGCGAAAGAGACAGCGCTGAAAGCGGATCGTGTTAGGCCGTGCTCGTTCAATATTTCGCTTTCACCGACACAACTGCCGCCGCCACGGTCACCGTGAGCGAAAGAGACAGCGCTGAAAACGGATCGTCGGAGGCCGTGGTCGTTCAATAATTCGCTTTCACCGACAGACCTGCCGCCGCCACGGTCACCGTGACCGAAAGAGACAGCGCCGAAAGCGGATCGTGTTAGGCCGTGCTCGTTCAATATTTCGCTTTCACCGACACAACTGCCGCCGCCACGGTCACCGTGAGCGAAAGAGACAGCGCTGAAAACGGATCGTCGGAGGCCGTGGTCGTTCAATAATTCGCTTTCACCGACACAACTGCCGCCGCCACGGTCACCGTGAGCGAAAGAGACAGCGCCGAAAGAGGATCGTGTGAGGCCGTGCTCGTTCAATAATTCGCTTTCACCAACACAACTGCCGCCGCCACGGCCACCGTGACCGAAAGAGACAGCGCCGAAAGCGGATCGTCTGAGGCTGTGCTCGTTCAATATTTCGCTTTCACCGACACAACTGCCACCGCCACGGTCACCGTGAGCGAAAGAGACAGCGCCGAAAACGGATCGTTGGAGGCCGTTGTCGTTCAATAATTCGCTTTCACCGACAGAACTGCCGCCGCCACGTTCACCGTGAGCGAAAGAGACAGCGAAGAAAACGGATCCTCGGAGGCCATGGTCGTTCAATAATTCGCTTTTACCGACACAACTGCCGCCGCCACTGTCACCGTGAGCGAAAGACACAGCGCCGAAGGCGGATCGTTGGAGGCCGTGCTCGTTCAATATTTCGCTTTCACCGACACAACTGCCGCCGCCATGGTCACCGTGAGCGAAAGAGACAGCGCCGAAGGCGGATCGTGTGAGGCCGTGCTCGTTCAATATTTCGCTTTCACCGACACAACTGCCGCCGCCACGGTCACCGTGAGCGAAAGAGACAGCCCGAAAGCGGGTCGTGTGAGGCCGTGCTCGTTCAATATTTCGCTTTTACCGACACAACTGCCGCCGCCACTGTCACCGTGAGCGAAAGACACAGCGCCGAAGGCGGATCGTCGGAGGCCGTGCTCGTTCAATAATTCGCTTTCACCGACACAACTGCCGCCGCCACGGCCACCGTGAGCGAAAGAGACAGCGCCGAACGCGGATTGTGTGAGGCCGTGCTCGTTCAACATTTCGCTTTCACCGACACAACTGCCGCCGCAACGGTCACCGTGAGCGAAAGAGACAGCGCCGAACACGGATCGTCGGAGGCCATGCTCGTTCAATATTTCGATTTCACCGACACAACTGCCGCCGCCACGGTCACCGTAAGCGAAAGAGACAGCGTCGAAGGCGGATAGTCGGAGGCCGTGGTCGTTCAATATTTCGCTTTCACCGACACAACTGCCGCCTCCACGGTCAGCGTGAGCGAAAGAGACAGCGCCGAAAGCGGATCGTGTAAGGCCGTGCTCGTTCAATAATTCGCTTTCACCGACACAACTGCCGCCGCCACGGTCACCGTGATCGAAAGAGACAGCGCCGAAAGCGGATCGTGTGACGCCGTGCTCGTTCAATATTTCGCTTTCACCGACACAACTGCCGCCGCCACAATCACCGTGAGCGAAAGAGACAGCGCCGAAAGCGGATCGTGTGAGGCCGTGCTCGTTCAATAATTCGCTTTCACCGACACAACTGCCGCCGCCACTGTCACCGTGAGCGAAAGAGACAGCGCGGGAAGCGGATCGTCGGAGGCCGTGGTCGATCAATATTTCGCTTTCACCAACACAACTGCCGCCGCCACGGTCACCGTGAGCGAAAGAGACAGCGCCGAACGCGGATCGTCGGAGGCCGTGGTCGTTCAATAATTCGCTTTAACCGACACAACTGCCGACGCCACGGTCACCGTGAGCGAAAGAGACAGCGTCGAACGCGGATCGTCGGAGGCCGTGGTCGTTCAATATTTCGCTTTCACCGACACAACTGCCGCCGACACGGTCACCGTGAGCGAAAGAGACAGGGCCGATCGCGGCACGTCGGAGGCCGTGCTCGTTCAATTATACGCTTTCACCGACACAACTGCCGCCGCCACGGTCACCGTGAGCGAAAGAGACAGCGCCGAACGCTGATCGTCGTAGGCCGTGGTCGTTCAATAATTCGCTCTCACCGACACAACTGCCGCCGCCGCGGTCACCGTGAGCGAAAGAGGCAGCGCCGAACGCGGATCGTCGGAGGCCGTGCTCGTTCATTATTTCGCTTTCACCGACAAAACTGCCGCCGCCACGGTCACCGTGACCGAAAGATACAGCGCCGAAAGCGGATCGTCGGAGGCGGCAGTCGTTCTATAATTCGCTTTCACCGACACAACTGCCGCCGCCACGGTCACCGTGACCGAAAGAAACAGCGCCAAACGCGGATCGTCGGAGGCCGTGGTCGTTCAATAATTCGCTTTCACCGACACAACTGTCGCCGTCACGGTCACCGTGACCGAAAGAGACAGCGCCGAAAACGGATCGTCGGAGGCCGTGGTCGTTCAATAATTCGCTTTCACCGACACAACTGCCGACGCCACGGTCACCGTGAGCGAAAGAGACAGCGTCGAACGCGGATCGTCGGAGGCCGTGGTCGTTCAATATTTCGCTTTCACCGACACAACTGCCGCCGACACTGTCACCGTGAGCGAAAGAGACGGGGCCGATCGCGGCACGTCGGAGGCCGTGCTCGTTCAAATATACGCTTTCACCGACACAACTGCCGCCGCCGCGGTCACCGTGAGCGAAAGAGACAGCGCCGAACGCGGATCGTCGGAGGCCGTGCTCGTTCAATAATTCGCTTTCACCGACACAACTGCCGCCGCCACGGTCACCGTGAGCGAAAGAGACAGCACCGAAAGCGGATCGTTGGAAGCCGTGCTCGTTCAATAATTCGCTTTCACCGACACAACTGACGCCGCCACGGTCACCGTGAGCGAAAGAGACAGCGCCGAAAGCGGATCGTCGGAGGCGGCAGTCGTTCTATAATTCGCTTTCACCGACACAACTGCCGCCGCCACGGTCACCGTGACCGAAAGAAACAGCGCCAAACGCGGATCGTCGGAGGCCGTGGTCGTTCAATATTTCGCATTCACCCACACAACTGCCGCCGTCACGGTCACCGTGACCGAAAGAGACAGCGCCGAAAACGGATCGTCGGAGGCCGTGGTCGTTCAATAATTCGCTTTCACCGACACAACTGCCGCCGCCACGGTCACCGTGAGCGAAAGAGACAGCGCCGAAAGCGGATCGTTGGAGGCCGTGCTCGTTCAATAATTCGCTTTCACCGACACAACTGACGCCGCCACGGTCACCGTGAGCGAAAGAGACAGCGCCGAAAGCGGATCGTGTGAGGCTGTGCTCGTTCAAATATTCGCTTTCACCGACACAACTGCCGCCGCCACGGTCACCGTGACCGAAAGAGACAGCGCCGAACGCGGATTGTGTGAGGCCGTGCTCGTTCAATAATTCGCTTTCACCGACACAACTGCCGCCGTCACAGTCACCGTGACCGAAAGAGACAGCGCCGAAAACGGATCGTCGGAGGCCGTTGTCGTTCAATAATTCGCTTTCACCGACAGAACTGCCGCCGCCACGTTCACCGTGAGCGAAAGAGACAGCGCCGAAAACGGATCCTCGGAGGCCATGGTCGTTCAATAATTCGCTTTCACCGACACAACTGCCGCCGCCACTGTCACCGTGAGCGAAAGAGACAGCGCCGAACGCGGATCGTGTGAGGCCGTGCTCGTTTAATATTTCGCTTTTACCGACACAACTGCCGCCGCCACTGTCACCGTGAGCGAAAGACTCAGCGCCGAAGGCGGATCGTCGGAGGCCGTGCTCGTTCAATAATTCGCTTTCACCGACACAACTGCCGCAGCCACGGCCACCGTGAGCGAAAGAGACAGCGCCGAACGCGGATTGTGTGAGGCCGTGCTCGTTCAATATTTCGCTTTCACCGACACAACTGCCGCCGCAACGCTCACCGTGAGCGAAAGAGACAGCGCCGAACACGGATCGTCGGAGGCCGTGCTCGTTCAATATTTCGCTTTCACCGACACAACTGCCGCCGCCACGGTCACCGTAAGCGAAAGAGACAGCGTCGAACGCGGATAGTCGGAGGCCGGGGTCGTTCAATATTTCGCTTTCACCAACACAACTGCCGCCTTAACGGTCACCGTGAGCGAAAGAGACAGCCCCGAAAGCGGATCGTGTAAGGACGTGCTCGTTCAATAATTCGCTTTCACCGACACAACTGCCGCCGCCACGGTCACCGTGATCGAAAGAGACAGCGCCGAAAGCGGATCGTGTGACGCCGTGCTCGTTCAATATTTCGCTTTCACCGACACAACTGCCGCCGCCACAATCACCGTGAGCGAAAGAGACAGCGCCGAAAGCGGATTGTGTGAGGCCGTGCTCGTTCAATATTTCGCTTTCACCGACACAACTGCCGCCGCCACTGTCACCGTGAGCGAAAGAGACAGCGCCGAACGCGGATCGTCGGAGGCCGTGGTCGTTCAATAATTCACTTTCACCGACACAATTGCCGACGCCACGGTCACTGTGAGCGAAAGAGACAGCGCGGAAAGCAGATCGTCGGAGGCCATGGTCGTTCAATAATTCGCTTTCACCAACACAACTGCCGCCGCCACGGTCACCGTGAGCGAAAGAGACAGCGCCGAACGCGGATCGTCGGAGGCCGTGGTCGTTCAATAATTCGCTTTCACCGACACAACTGCCGACGCCACGGTCACCGTGAGCGAAAGAGACAGCGTCGAACGCGGATCTTTGGAGGCCGTGGTCGTTCAATATTTAGCTTTCACCGACACAACCGCCGCCGACACGGTCACCGTGAGCGAAAGAGACAGCGCCGATCGCGGCACGTCGGAGGCCGTGCTCGTTCAATTATACGCTTTCACCGACACAACGGCCGCCGCCACGGTCACCGTGAGCGAAAGAGACAGCGCCGAACGCGGATCGTCGGAGGCCGTTGTCGTTCAATATTTCGCTTTCACCGACAGAACTGCCGCCGCCACGTTCACCGTGAGCGAAAGAGACAGCGCCGAAAACGGATTTTCGGAGGCCATGGTCGTTCAATAATTCGCTTTCACCAACACAACTGCCGCCGCCACGGTCACCGTGAGCGAAAGAGAGCGCCGAACGCGGATCGTCGGAGGCCGTGGTCGTTCAATAATTCGCTTTCACCGACACAACTGCCGCCGCCACGGTCACCGTGACCGAAAGAGACAGCGCCGAACGCGGATCGTGTGAGGCCGTGCTCGTTCAATAATTCGCTTTCACCGACACAACTGCCGCCGCCACGGCCACCGTGACCGAAAGAGACAGCGCCGAAAGCGGATCGTGTGAGGCTGTGCTCGTTCAATAATTCGCTTTCACCGACACAACTGCCACCGCCACGGTCACCGTGAGCGAAAGAGACAGCGCCGAAAACGGATCGCCGGAGGCCGTTGTCGTTCAATATTTCGCTTTCACCGACAGAACTGCCGCCGCCACGTTCACCGTGAGCGAAAGAGACAGCGCCGAAAACGGATCCTCGGAGGCCATGGTCGTTCAATAATTCGCTTTCACCGACACAACTGCCGCCGCCACTGTCACCGTGAGCGAAAGAGACAGCGCCGAACGCGGATCGTGTGAGGCCGTGCTCGTTCAATATTTCGCTTTTACCGACACAACTGCCGCCGCCACTGTCACCGTGAGCGAAAGACTCAGCGCCGAAGGCGGATCGTCGGAGGCCGTGCTCGTTCAATAATTCGCTTTCACCGACACAACTGCCGCCGCCACGGTCACCGTGAGCGAAAGAGACAGCCCGAAAGCGGATCGTGTGAGGCCGTGCTCGTTCAATATTTCGCTTTTACCGACACAACTGCCGCCGCCACTGTCACCGTGAGCGAAAGACACAGCGCCGAAGGCGGATCGTCGGAGGCCGTGCTCGTTCAATAATTCGCTTTCACCGACACAACTGCCGCCGCAACGGCCACCGTGAGCGAAAGAGACACCGCCGAACGCGGATTGTGTGAGGCCGTGCTCGTTCAATATTTCGCTTTCACCGACACAACTACCGCCGCAACGGTCACCGTGAGCGAAAGAGACAGCGCCGAACACGGATCGTCGGAGGCCGTGCTCGTTCAATATTTCGCTTTCACCGACACAACTGCCGCCACCACGGTCACCGTAAGCGAAAGAGACAGCGTCGAACGCGGATAGTCGGAGGCCGGGGTCGTTCAATATTTCGCTTTCACCGACACAACTGCCGCCTCCACGGTCACCGTGAGCGAAAGAGACAGCCCCGAAAGCGGATCGTGTAAGGCCGTGCTCGTTCAATATTTCGCTTTCACCGACACAACTGCCGCCGCCACGGTCACCGTGATCGAAAGAGACAGCGCCGAAAGCGGATCGTGTGACGCCGTGCTCGTTCAATATTTCGCTTTCACCGACACAACTGCCGCCGCCACAATCACCGTGAGCGATAGACAGCGCCGAAAGCGGATCGTGTGAGGCCGTGCTCGTTCAATATTTCGCTTTCACCGACACAACTGCCGCCGCCACTGTCACCGTGAGCGAAAGAGACAGCGCCGAACGCGGATCGTCGGAGGCCGTGCTCGTTCAATAATTCACTTTCACCGACACAATTGCCGACGCCACGGTCACTGTGAGCGAAAGAGACAGCGCGGAAAGCGGATCGTCGGAGGCCATGGTCGTTCAAAAATTCGCTTTCACCAACACAACTGCCGCCACCACGGTCACCGTGAGCGAAAGAGACAGCGCCGAATGCGGATCGTCGGAGGACGTGGTCGTTCAATTATTCGCTTTCACCGACACAACTGCCGACGCCACGGTCACCGTGAGCGAAAGAGACAGCGTCAAACGCGGATCGTCGGAGGCCGTGGTCGTTCAATATTTCGCTTTCACCGACACAACTGCCGCCGACACGGTCACCGTGACCGAAAGAGACAGCGCCGATCGCGGCACGTCGGAGGCCGTGCTCGTTCAATTATACGCTTTCACCGACACAACGGCCGCCGCCACGGTCACCGTGAGCGAAAGAGACAGCGCCGAACGCGGATCGTCGTAGGCCGTGGTCGTTCAATAATTCGCTCTCACCGACACAACTGCCGCCGCCGAGGTCACCGTGAGCGAAAGAGACAGCGCCGAACGCGGATCGTCGGAGGCCGTGCTCGTTCAATATATCGCTTTCACCGACAAAACTGCCGCCGCCACGGTCACCGAGACCGAAAGATACAGCGCCGAAAGCGGATCGTCGGAGGCGGCAGTCGTTCTATAATTCCCTTTCACCGACACAACTGCCGCCGCCACGGTCACCGTGACCTAAAGAAACAGCGCCGAACGCGGATCGTCGGAGGCCGTGGTCGTTCAATAATTCGCTTTCACCGACCCAACTGCCGCCGTCACGGTCACCGTGACCGAAAGAGACAGCGCCGAAAACGGATCGTCGGAGGCCGTGGTCGTTCAATAATTCGCTATCACCGACACAACTGCCGCCGCCACGGTCACCGTGACCTAAAGAAACAGCGCCGAACGCGGATCGTCGGAGGCCGTGGTCGTTCAATAATTCGCTTTCACCGACCCAACTGCCGCCGTCACGGTCACCGTGACCGAAAGAGACAGCGCCGAAAACGGATCGTGTGAGGCCGTGCTCGTTCAATAATTCGCTTTCACCGACACAACTGCCGCCGCCACGGTCAACGTGAGCGAAAGAGGCAGCGCCGAACGCGGATCGTCGGAGGCCGTGGTCGTTCAATAATTCGCTTTCACCGACACAACTGCCGCCGCAACAGTCACCGTGAGCGAAAGAGACAATGCCGAACGCGGATCGTCGGAGGCCGTGGTCGCTCGATATTTCGCCTTCACCGACACAACTGCCGTCGCCGATGTCACCGTGACCGAAAAAGACAGCGCCGAACGTGGATCGTCGGAGGCCGTGGTCGTTCAATAATTCGCTTTCACCGACACAACTGCCGCCGCCATGGTCACAGTGAGCGAAAGAGAGCTCCGAACGCGGATCGTCGGAGGCCGTGCTCGTTCAATAATTCGCTTTCACCGACACAACTGCCGCCGCCACGGTCACCGTGACCGAAAGAGACAGCGCTGAAAATGGATCGTCGGAGGCCGTGGTCGTTCAATAATTCGCTTTCACCGACACAACTGCCGCCGCCACGGTCACCGTGAGCGAAAGAGACAGCGCTGAAAATGGATCGTCGGAGGCCGTGGTCGTTCAATAATTCGCTTTCACCGACACAACTGCCGCCGCCACGGTCACCGTAAGCGAAAGAGACAGCGCCGAAAGCGGATCGTGTGAGGCCGTGCTCGTTCAATAATTCGTTTTCACCGACACAACTGCCGCCGCCACTGTCACCGTGAGCGAAAGAGACAGCGCCGAACGCGGATCGTGTGAGGCCGTACTCGTTCAATAATTCGCTTTCACCGACACAACTGCCGCCGCCACTGTCACCGTGAGCGAAAGACACAGCGCCGAAAGCTGATCGTCGGAGGCCGTGGTCGTTCAAAAATTCGCTTTCACCGACACAACTGCCGCCGCCACGGTCACCGTAAGCGAAAGAGACAGCGCCGAAAGCGGATCGTGTGAGGCCGTGCTCGTTCAATAATTCGCTTTCGCCGACACAACTGCCGCCGCCACGGTCACCGTGAGTGAAAGAGACAGCGCCGAACGCGGATCGTGTGAGGCCGTGCTCGTTCAATAATTCGCTTTCACCGACACAGCTGCCATTGCCACGGTCACCGTGACCGAAAGAGACAGCGCCGAAAACGGATCGTCGGAGGCCGTGGTCGTTCAATATTTCGCTTTCACCGACACAACTGCCGCCACCACGGTCACCGTGAGCGAAAGAGACAGCGCCAAACGCGGATCGTGTGAGGCCGTGCTCGTTTAATAATTCGCTTTCACCGACACAACTGCCACCGCCACGGTCACCGTGAGCGAAAGACACAGCGCCGAAAGCGGATCGTCGTAGGCCGTGCTCCTTCAATAATTCGCTTTCACCGACCCTATTGCCGCCGCCACGGTCACCGTGAGCGAAAGAGACAGCGCCGAACGCGGATCGTCGGAGGCCATGCTCGTTCAATAATTCGCTTTCACCGACACAACTGCCGCCGCCACGGTCACAGTGACCGAAAGAGACAGCGCCGAACGCGGATCGTCGGAGGCCGTGGTCGTTCAATAATTCGCTTTCACCGACACAACTGCCGCCGCCACGGTCACCTTGAGCGAAAGAGAAACCGCCGAAAGCGGATCGTGTGAGGCCGTGCTCGTTCAATAATTCGCTTTCACCGACACAACTGCCGCCGCCACGGTCACCGTGAGCGAAAGCGAGCGCCGAACGCGGATCGTGGGAGGCCGTGGTCGTTCAATAATTCGCTTTCACCGACACAACTGCCGCCTCCACGGTCACCGTGAGCGAAAGAGACAGCGCCGAAAGCGGATCGTGTGAAGCCGTGCTCGTTCAATATTTCGCTTTCACCGACAAAACTGCCGCCGCCATCGTCACAGTGAGCGAAAGAGACAACGCAGAACACGGATCGTCGGAGGCCGTGGTCGTTCAATAATTCGCTTTCACCCTCACAACTGCCGCCGCCACTGTCACCGTGAGCGAAAGACACAGCGCCGAAGGCGGATCGTCGGAGGCCGTGCTCGTTCAATATTTCACTTTCACCGACACAACTGCCGCCGCCACGGTCACCGTGAGCGAAAGAGAGAGCGCCGAAAGCGGGTCGCGTGAGGCCGTGCTCGTTCAATATTTCGCTTTCACCGACACAACTGCCGCCGCCACGGTCACCGTGAGCGAAAGAGACAACGCCGAACACGGATCGTCGGAGGCCGTGCTCGTTCAATATTTCGCTTTCACCGACACAAATGCCGCCGCCACGGTCACCGTAAGCGAAAGAGACAGCGCCGAACGCGGATAGTCGGAGGCCGTGGTCGTTCAATATTTCGCTTTCACCGACACAACTGGCCCATCCACTGTCACCGTGAGCGAAAGAGACAGCGCCGAAAGCGGATCGTGTGAGGCCGTGCTCGTTCAATATTTCACTTTCACCGACACAACTGCCGCCGCCACGGTCACCGTGACCGAAAGAGACAGCGCCGAAAGCGGATCGTGTGACGCCGTGCTCGTTCAAAATTTGGCTTACACCGACACCACTGCCGCCGCCACGGTCACCGTGAGCGAAAGAGACAACGCCGAACGCGGATCGTCGGAGGCCGTGGTCGTTCAATAATTCGCTTTCACCGACACAACTGCCGCCGCCACGGTCACCGTGACCGAAAAAGACAGCGCCGAACGCAGATCGTCGGAGGCCGTGGTCGTTCAATAATTCGCTTTCATCGACACAACTGCCGCCGCAACGGTCACCGTGAGCGAAAGAGAAAGCGCCGAACGCGGATCGTCGGAGGCCGTGGTCGTTCAATATTTCGTTTTCACCGACACAACTGCCGCCGCCACGGTCACCGTGACCGAAAAAGACAGCGCCGAACGCAGATCGTCGGAGGCCGTGGTCGTTCAATAATTCGCTTTCATCGACACAACTGCCGCCGCAACGGTCACCGTGAGCGAAAGAGAAAGCGCCGAACGCGGATCGTCGGAGGCCGTGGTCGTTCAATATTTCGTTTTCACCGACACAACTGCCGCCGCCACGGTCACCGTGAGCGAAAGAGACAGCGCCGAAAGCGGATCGTGTGAGGCCGTGCTCGTTCAAAAATTCGCTTTCACGGACACAACTGTCGCCGCCATGGTCACCGTGAGCGAAAGAGACAGCGCCGAACGCGGATCGTCGGAGGCCGTGCTCGTTCAATAATTCGCTTTCACCGACACAACTGCCGCCGCCACGGTCACCGTGACCGAAAGAGACAGCGCCGAAAGCGGATCGTGTTAGGCCGTGCTCGTTCAATAATTCGCTTTCACCGACACAACTGCCGCCGCCACTGTCACCGTGAGCGAAAGAGACAGCGCCGAACGCGGATCGTGTGAGGCCGTGCTCGTTCAATAATTCGCTTTTACCGACACAACTGCCGCCGCCACGGTCACCGTGAGGGAAAGAAACAGCGCCGAACGCGGATCGTCGGAGGCCATGGTCGTTCAATATTTCGCTTTCACCGACAGAACTGCCGCCGCCACGGTCACCGTGAGCGAAAGAGACAGCGCCGAAAGCGGATCGTCGGAGGCCGTGCTCGTTCAATAATTCGCTTTCACCGACACAACTGCCGCCGCCACGGTCACCGTGAGCGAAAGAGACAGCGCCGAAAACGGATCGTCGGAGGCCGTGGTCGTTCAATAATTCGCTTTCACCGACACAACTGCCGCCGCCACTGTCACCGTGAGCGAAAGAGACAGCGCCGAACGCGGATCGTGTGAGGCTGTGCTCGTTCAATAATTCGCTTTTACCGACACAACTGCCGCCGCCACTGTCACCGTGAGCGAAAGACACAGCGCCGAAGGCGGATCGTCGGAGGCCGTGCTCGTTCAATAATTCGCTTTCACCGACACAACTGCCGCCGCCACGGTCACCGTGAGCGAAAGAGGCAGCGCCGAACGCGGATCGTCGGAGGCCGTGGTCGTTCAATATTTCGCTTTCACCGACACAACTGCCGCCGCAACGGTCACCGTGAGCGAAAGAGACAGCGCCGAACGCGGATCGTCGGAGGCCGTGGTCGTTCAATAATTCGCTTTCACCGACACAACTGCCGCCGCCACGGTCACCGTGAGCGAAAGAGACAGCGCCGAAAGCGGATCGTGTGAGGCCGTGCTCGTTCAATAATTCGCTTTCACCGACGCAACTGCCGCCGCCACGGTCGCCGTGACCGAAAGAGACTGCGCCGAAAGCGGATCGTGTGAGGCCGTGCTTATTCAATAATTCGCTTTCACCAACACAACTGCCGCCGCCACTGTCACCGTGAGCGAAAGAGACAGCGACGAACGCGGATCGTGTGAGGCCGTGCTCGTTCAAAAATTCGCTTTCACCGACACAACTGACACCGCCACGGTCACCGCGAGCGAAAGAGACAGCGCCGAAAACGGATCGTCGGAGGCCGTTGTCGTTCAATAATTCGCTTTCACCGACAGAACTGCCGCCGCCACGTTCACCGTGAGCGAAAGAGACAGCGCCGAAAACGGATTGTCGGAGGCCGTGGTCGTTCAATAATTCGCTTTCACCGACACAACTGCCGCCGCCACTGTCACCGTGAGCGAAAGAGACAGCGCCGAACGCGGATCGTGTGAGGCCGTGCTCGTTCAATATTTCGCCTTTACCGACACAACTGCCGCCGCCACTGTCATCGTGAGCGAAAGACACAGCGCCGAAGGCGGATCGTCGGAAGCCGTGCTCGTTCAAAATTTCGCTTTCACCGACACAACTGCCGCCGCCACGGTCACCGTGAGCGAAAGAGACAGCGCCGAACGCGGATCGTGTGAGGCCGTGCTCGTTCAATATTTCGCTTTCACCGACACAGCTGCCGCCGCCACGGTCACCGTGAGCGAAAGAGACCGCGCCGAACGCGGATCGTCGGAGGCCGTGGTCGTTCAATAATTCGCTTTCACCGACACAACTGCCGCCGCCACGGTCACCGTGAGCGAAAGAGACAGCGCCGAACGCGGATCGTCGGAGGCCGTGGTCGTTCAATAATTCGCTTTCACCGACACAACTGCCGCCGCCACGGTCACCGTGAGTGAAAGAGAGCGCCGAACGCGGATCGTGGGAGGCTGTGGTCGTTCAATAATTCGCTTTTACCGACACAACTGCCGCCGCCACTGTCACCGTGAGCGAAAGACACAGCGCCGAAGGCGGATCGTCGGAGGCCGTGCTCGTTCAATAATTCGCTTTCACCGACACAACTGCCGCCGCCACGGTCACCGTGAGCGAAAGAGGCAGCGCCGAACGCGGATCGTCGGAGGCCGTGGTCGTTCAATAATTCGCTTTCACCGACACAACTGCCGCCGCAACGGTCACCGTGAGCGAAAGAGACAGCGCCGAACGCGGATCGTCGGAGGCCGTGGTCGTTCAATAATTCGCTTTCACCGACACAACTGCCGCCGCAACGGTCACCGTGAGCGAAAGAGACAGCGCCGAACGCGGATCGTCGGAGGCCGTGGTCGTTCAATAATTCGCTTTCACCGACACAACTGCCGCCGCCACGGTCACCGTGAGCGAAAGAGACAGCGCCGAAAGCGGATCGTGTGAGGCCGTGCTCGTTCAATAATTCGCTTTCACCGACGCAACTGCCGCCGCCACGGTCACCGTGACCGAAAGAGACTGCGTCGAAAGCGGATCGTGTGAGGCCATGCTTATTCAATAATTCGCTTTCACCAACACAACTGCCGCCGCCACTGTCACCGTGAGCGAAAGAGACAGCGACGAACGCGGATCGTGTGAGGCCGTGCTCGTTCAATAATTCGCTTTCACCGACACAACTGACACCGCCACGGTCACCGCGAGCGAAAGAGACAGCGCCGAAAACGGATTGTCGGAGGCCGTGGTCGTTCAATAATTCGCTTTCACCGACACAACTGCCGCCGCCACTGTCACCGTGAGCGAAAGAGACAGCGCCGAACGCGGATCGTGTGAGGCCGTGCTCGTTCAATATTTCGCCTTTACCGACACAACTGCCGCCGCCACTGTCATCGTGAGCGAAAGACACAGCGCCGAAGGCGGATCGTCGGAAGCCGTGCTCGTTCAAAATTTCGCTTTCACCGACACAACTGCCGCCGCCACGGTCACCGTGAGCGAAAGAGACAGCGCCGAACGCGGATCGTGTGAGGCCGTGCTCGTTCAATATTTCGCTTTCACCGACACAACTGCCGCCGCCACGGTCACCGTGAGCGAAAGAGACAGCGCCGAACGCGGATCGTCGGAGGCCGTGGTCGTTCAATAATTCGCTTTCACCGACACAACTGCCGCCGCCACGGTCACCGTGAGCGAAAGAGACAGCGCCGAACGCGGATCGTCGGAGGCCGTGGTCGTTCAATAATTCGCTTTCACCGACACAACTGCCGCCGCCACGGTCACCGTGAGTGAAAGAGAGCGCCGAACGCGGATCGTGGGAGGTTTTGGTCGTTCAATAATTCGCTTTCACCGACACAACTGCCGCCTCCACGGTCACCGTGAGCGAAAGAGACAGCGCCGAAAGCGGATCGTGTGAGGCCGTGCTCGTTCAATAATTCGCTTTCACCGACACAACTGCCACCGCCATGGTCACAGTGAGCGAAAGAGACAGCGCCGAACGCGGATCGCGGAGGCCGTGCTCGTTCAATAATTCGCTTTTACCGACACAACTGCCGCCGCCACGGCCACCGTGACCGAAAGAGAGCGCCGAAAGCGGATCGTGTGAGGCTGTGCTCGTTCAATAATTCGCTTTCACCGACACAACTGCCGCCGCCACAGTCACCGTGAGCGAATGAGACAGCGCCGAAAACGGATCGTCGGAGGCCGTGGTCGTGCAATAATTCGCTTTCACCGACACAACTGCCACCGCCACTGTCACCGTGAGCGAAAGAGACAGCGCCGAACGCGGATCGTGTGAGGCCGTGTTCGTTCAATAATTCGCTTTTACCGACACAACTGCCGCCGCCACTGTCACCGTGAGCGAAAGACACAGCGCCGAAGGCGGATCGTCGGAGGCCGTGCTCGTTCAATATTTCGCTTTCACCGACACAACTGCCGCCGCCACGGTCACCGTGAGCGAAAGAGACAGCGCCGAACGCGGATCGTCGGAGGCCGTGGTCGTTCAATAATTCGCTTTCACCGACACTACTGCCGCCGCCACGGTCACCGTGAGCGAAAGAGACAGCGCCGAACGCGGATCGTCGGAGGCCGTGGTCGTTCAATAATTCGCTTTCACCGACACAACTGCCGCCGCCACGGTCACCGTGAGCGAAAGAGACAGCGCCGAACACGGATCGTCGGAGGCCGTGCTCGTTCAATATTTCGCTTTCACCGACACAACTGCCGCCGCCACGGTCACCGTAAGCGAAAGAGACAGCGCCGAACGCGGATAGTCGGATGCCGTGGTCGTTCAATATTTCGCTTTCACCGACACAACTGCCGCCTCCACGGTCACCGTGAGCGAAAGAGACAGCGCCGAAAGCGGATCGTGTGAGGCCGTGCTCGTTCAATAATTCGCTTTCACCGACAACACTGCCGCCGCCACGGTCAGCGTGACCGAAAGAGACAGCGCCGAAAGCGGATCGTGTGATGCCGTGCTCGTTCAATATTTCGCTTTCACCGACACCACTGCCGCCGCCACGGTCACCGTGAGCGAAAGAGACAGCACCGAACGCGGATCGTCGGAGGCCGTGGTCGTTATATATTTCGCTTTCACCGACACAATTGCCGACGCCACGGTCACTCTGAGCGAAAGAGACAGCGCGGAAAGCGGATCGTCGGAGGCCGTGGTCGTTCAATATTTCGCTTTCACCGACACAACTGCCGCCGCCACGGTCACCGTGAGCGAAAGAGACAGCGCTAACGCGGATCGTCGGAGGCCGTGGTCGTTCAAATTTTCACTTTCACCGACACAACTGCCGACGCCACGGTCACCCGAGAGCGAAAGAGACAGCGCCGAACGCGGATCGTCGGAGGCAGTGGTCGTTCAATATTTCGCTTTCACCGACACAACTGCCGCCGCAACGGTCACCTTGAGCGAAAGAGACAACGCCGAACGCGGATCGTCGGAGGCCGTGGTCGTTCAATAATTCGCTTTCACCGACACAACTGCCGCCGACACGGTCACCGTGAGCGAAAGAGACAGCGCCGAACGCGGATCGTCGGAGGCCGTGCTCGTTCAAAAATACGCTTTCACCGACACAACTGCCGCCGCAACGGTCACCTTGAGTGAAAGAGACAACGCCGAATCGGATCGTCGGAGGCCGTGGTCGTTCAATAATTCGCTTTCACCGACACAACTGCCGCCGCCACGGTCACCGTGACCGAAAGAGACAGCGCCGAACGCAGATCGTCGGAGGCCGTGGTCGTTCAATAATTCGCTTTCACCGACACAACTGCCGCCGCAACGGTCACCGTGAGCGAAAGAGACAGCGCCGAACGCGGATCGTCGGAGGCCGTGGTCGTTCAATAATTCGTTTTCACCGACACAACTGCCGCCGCCACGGTCACCGTGAGCGAAAGAGACAGCGCCGAAAGCGGATCGTGTGAGGCCGTGCTCGTTCAATAATTCGCTTTCACGTACACAACTGCCGCCGCCATGGTCACCGTGAGCGAAAGAGACAGCGCCGAACGCAGATCTTCGGAGGCCGTGCTCGTTCAATAATTCGCTTTCACCGACACAACTGCCGCCGCCACGGTCACCGTGACCGAAAGAGACAGCGCCGAAAGCGGATCGCGGAGGCCGTGCTCGTTCAATAATTCGCTTTTACCGACACAACTGCCGCCGCCACGGCCACCGTGACCGAAAGAGAGCGCCGAAAGCGGATCGTGTGAGGCTGTGCTCGTTCAATAATTCGCTTTCACCGACACAACTGCCGCCGCCACAGTCACCGTGAGCGAATGAGACAGCGCCGAAAACGGATCGTCGGAGGCCGTGGTCGTGCAATAATTCGCTTTCACCGACACAACTGCCACCGCCACTGTCACCGTGAGCGAAAGAGACAGCGCCGAACGCGGATCGTGTGAGGCCGTGTTCGTTCAATAATTCGCTTTTACCGACACAACTGCCGCCGCCACTGTCACCGTGAGCGAAAGACACAGCGCCGAAGGCGGATCGTCGGAGGCCGTGCTCGTTCAATAATTCGCTTTCACCGACACAACTGCCGCCGCCACGGTCACCGTGAGCGAAAGAGACAGCGCCGAACGCGGATCGTCGGAGGCCGTGGTCGTTCAATAATTCGCTTTCACCGACACAACTGCCGCCGCCACGGTCACCGTGAGCGAAAGAGACAGCGCCGAACGCGGATCGTCGGAGGCCGTGGTCGTTCAATAATTCGCTTTCACCGACACAACTGCCGCCGCCACGGTCACCGTGAGCGAAAGAGACAGCGCCGAACACGGATCGTCGGAGGCCGTGCTCGTTCAATATTTCGCTTTCACCGACACAACTGCCGCCGCCACGGTCACCGTAAGCGAAAGAGACAGCGCCGAACGCGGATAGTGTGAGGCCGTGGTCGTTCAATATTTCGCTTTCACCGACACAACTGCCGCCTCCACGGTCACCGTGAGCGAAAGAGACAGCGCCGAAAGCGGATCGTGTGAGGCCGTGCTCGTTCAATAATTCGCTTTCACCGACAACACTGCCGCCGCCACGGTCAGCGTGACCGAAAGAGACAGCGCCGAAAGCGGATCGTGTGATGCCGTGCTCGTTCAATATTTCGCTTTCACCGACACCACTGCCGCCGCCACGGTCACCGTGAGCGAAAGAGACAGCACCGAACGCGGATCGTCGGAGGCCGTGGTCGTTATATATTTCGCTTTCACCGACACAATTGCCGACGCCACGGTCACTCTGAGCGAAAGAGACAGCGCGGAAAGCGGATCGTCGGAGGCCGTGGTCGTTCAATATTTCGCTTTCACCGACACAACTGCCGCCGCCACGGTCACCGTGAGCGAAAGAGACAGCGCTGAACGCGGAACGTCGGAGGCCGTGGTCGTTCAAATTTTCACTTTCACCGACACAACTGCCGACGCCACGGTCACCCGAGAGCGAAAGAGACAGCGCCGAACGCGGATCGTCGGAGGCAGTGGTCGTTCAATATTTCGCTTTCACCGACACAACTGCCGCCGCAACGGTCACCTTGAGCGAAAGAGACAACGCCGAACGCGGATCGTCGGAGGCCGTGGTCGTTCAATAATTCGCTTTCACCGACACAACTGCCGCCGACACGGTCACCGTGAGCGAAAGAGACAGCGCCGAACGCGGATCGTCGGAGGCCGTGCTCGTTCAAAAATACGCTTTCACCGACACAACTGCCGCCGCAACGGTCACCTTGAGCGAAAGAGACAACGCCGAACGCGGATCGTCGGAGGCCGTGGTCGTTCAATAATTCGCTTTCACCGACACAACTGCCGCCGCCACGGTCACCGTGACCAAAAGAGACAGCGCCGAACGCAGATCGTCGGAGGCCGCGGTCGTTCAATAATTCGCTTTCACCGACACAACTGCCGCCGCAACGGTCACCGTGAGCGAAAGAGACAGCGCCGAACGCGGATCGTCGGAGGCCGTGGTCGTTCAATAATTCGTTTTCACCGACACAACTGCCGCCGCCACGGTCACCGTGAGCGAAAGAGACAGCGCCGAAAGCGGATCGTGTGAGGCCGTGCTCGTTAAATAATTCGCTTTCACGTACACAACTGCCGCCGCCATGGTCACCGTGAGCGAAAGAGACAGCGCCGAACGCAGATCTTCGGAGGCCGTGCTCGTTCAATAATTCGCTTTCACCGACACAACTGCCGCCGCCACGGTCACCGTGACCGAAAGAGACAGCGCCGAAAGCGGATCGTGTTAGGCCGTGCTCGTTCAATAATTCGCTTTCACCGACACAACTGCCGCCGCCACTGTCACCGTGAGCGAAAGAGACAGCGCCGAACGCGGATCGTGTGAGGCCGTGCTCGTTCAATAATTCGCTTTTACCGACACAACTGCCGCCGCCACGGTCACCGTGAGCGAAAGAAACAGCGCCGAACGCGGATCGTCGGAGGCCTTGCTCGTTCAAAAATTCGCTTCCACCGAAACAACTGCCGCCGCCACGGTCACCATGAGCGAAAGAGACAGCGCCGAAAACGGATCGTCGGAGGCCGTGGTCGTTCAATATTTCGCTTTCAGCGACACAACTGCCGCCGCCACTGTCACCGTGAGCGAAAGAGACAGCGCCGAACGCGGATCGTGTGAGGCCGTGCTCGTTCAATATTTCGCTTTTACCGACACAACTGCCGCCGCCACTGTCACCGTGAGCGAAAGACACAGCGCCGAAGGCGGATCGTCGGAGGCCGAGCTCGTTCAATAATTCGCTTTCACCGACACAACTGCCGCCGCCACGGTCACCGTGAGCGAAAGAGGCAGCGCCGAACGCGGATCGTCGGAGGCCGTGGTCGTTCAATAATTCGCTTTCACCGACACAACTGTAGCCGCAACGGTCACCGTGAGCGAAAGAGACATCGCCGAACGCGGATCGTCGGAGGCCGTGGTCGTTCAATAATTCGCTTTCACCGACACAATTGCCGCCGCCACGGTCACCGTGACCGAAAGAGACAGCGCCGAAAGCGGATCGTCGGATGCCGTGCTCATTCAATATTTCGCTTTCACCGACACAACTGCCGCCGCCACGGTCACCGTGAGCGAAAGAGACAGCGCCGATTGCGGATGGTGTGAGGCCGTGCTCGTTCAATAATTCGCTTTCACCGACACAACTGCCACCTCCACGGTCACCGTGAGCGAAAGAGACAGCGCCGAAAGCGGATCGTGTGAGGCCGTGCTCGTTCAATATTTCGCTTTCACCGACACAACTGCCGCCGCCAGTCACCGTGAGCGAAAGAGACAGCGCCGAACACGGATCGTCGGAGGCCGTGCTCGTTCAATATTTCGCTTTCACCGACACAACTGCCGCCGCCACGGTCACCGTAAGCGAAAGAGACAGCGCCGAACGCGGATAGTCGGAGGCCGTGGTCGTTCAATATTTCGCTTTCACCGACACAACTGCCGCCTCCACGGTCACCGTGAGCGAAAGAGACAGCGCCGAAAGCGGATCGTGTGAGGCCGTGCTCGTTCAATAATTCGCTTTCACCGACAACACTGCCGCCGCCACGGTCACCGTGACCGAAAGAGACAGCGCCGAAAGCGGATCGTGTGATGCCGTGCTCGTTCAATATTTCGCTTTCACCGACACCACTGCCGCCACCACGGTCACCGTGAGCGAAAGAGACAGCGCCGAACGCGGATCGTCGGAGGCCGTGGTCGTTCAATAATTCGCTTTCACCGACACAATTGCCGACGCCACGGTCACTCTGAGCGAAAGAGACAGCGCGGAAAGCGGATCGTCGGAGGCCGTGCTCGTTCAATATTTCGCTTTCACCGACACAACTGCCGCCGCCACGGTCACCGTAAGCGAAAGAGACAGCGCCGAACGCAGATAGTCGGAGGCCGTGGTCGTTCAATATTTCGCTTTCACGGACACAACTGCCGCCTCCACGGTCACCGTGAGCGAAAGAGACAGCGACGAAAGCGGATCGTGTGAGGCCGTGCTCGTTCAATATTTCGCTTTCACCGACAACACTGCCGCCGCCACGGTCACCGTGACCGAAAGAGACAGCGCCGAAAGCGGATCGTGTGATGCCGTGCTCGTTCAATATTTCGCTTTCACCGACACCACTGCCGCCGCCACGGTCAAAGTGAGCGAAAGAGACAGCGCCGAACGCGGATCGTCGGAGGCCGTGGTCGTTCAATAATTCGCTATCACCGACACAATTGCCGACGCCACGGTCACTCTGAGCGAAAGAGACAGCGCGGAAGGCGGATCGTCGGAGGCCGTTGTCGTTCAATATTTCGCTTTCACCGACACAACTGCCGCCGACACGGTCACCGTGAGCGAAAGAGACAGCGCCGAACGCGGATCGTCGGAGGCCGTGGTCGTTCAATATTTCGTTTTCACCGACACAACTGCCGCCGACACGGTCACCGTGAGCGAAAGAGACAGCGCCGAACGCGGATCGTCGGAGGCCGTGGTCGTTCAATAATTCGCTTTCACCGACACAATTGCCGCCGCCACGGTCACCGTGAGCGAAAGAGACAGCGCCGAACGCGGATCGTCGGAGGCCGTGCTCGTTCAATAATACGCTTTCACCGACACAACTGCCGACGCCACGGTCACCCGTGAGCGAAAGAGACAGCGCCGAACGCGGATCGTCGGAGGCCGTGGTCGTTCAATAATTCGCTTTCACCGACACAACTGCCGCCGACACGGTCACCGTGAGCGAAAGAGACAGCGCCGAACGCGGATCGTCGGAGGCCGTGCTCGTTCAATAATACGCTTTCACCGACACAACTGCCGCCGCCACGGTCACCGTGAGCGAAAGAGACAGCGCCGAACGAGGATCGTCGGAGGCCGTGGTCGTTCAATAATTCGCTTTCACCGACACAATTGCCGCCGCCACGGTCACCGTGACCGAAAGAGACAGCGCCGAAAGCGGATCGTCGGATGCCGTGCTCATTCAATATTTACTTTCACCGACACCACTGCCGCCACCACGGTCACCGTGAGCGAAAGAGACAGCGCCGAACGCGGATCGTCGGAGGCCGTGGTCGTTCAATAATTCGCTTTCATCGACACAATTGCCGACGCCACGGTCACTCTGAGCGAAAGAGACAGCGCGGAAAGCGGATCGTCGGAGGCCGTGCTCGTTCAATATTTCGCTTTCACCGACACAACTGCCGCCGCCACGGTCACCGTAAGCGAAAGAGACAGCGCCGAACGCGGATAGTCGGAGGCCGTGGTCGTTCAATATTTCGCTTTCACCGACACAACTGCCGCCTCCACGGTCACCGTGAGCGAAAGAGACAGCGCCGAAAGCGGATCGTGTGAGGCCGTGCTCGTTCAATATTTCGCTTTCACCGACAACACTGCCGCCGCCACGGTCACCGTGACCGAAAGAGACAGCGCCGAAAGCGGATCGTGTGATGCCGTGCTCGTGCAATATTTCGCTTTCACCGACACCACTGCCGCCGCCACGGTGACCGTGAGCGAAAGAGACAGCGCCGAACGCGGATCGTCGGAGGCCGTGGTCGTTCAATAATTCGCTTTCACCGACACAATTGCCGACGCCACGGTCACTCTGAGCGAAAGAGACAGCGCCGAACGCGGATCGTCGGAGGCCGTGGTCGTTGAATATTTCGCTTTCACCGACACAACTGCCGCCGCAACGATCACCTTGAGCGAAAGAGACAACGCCGAACGCGGATCGTCGGAAGCCGTGGTCGTTCAATAATTCGCTTTTACCGACACAACTGCCGCCGCAACGGTCACCGTGAGCAAAAGAGACAGCGCCGAACGCGGATCGTCGGAGGCCGTGGTCGTTCAATAATTCGTTTTCACCGACAAAACTGCCGCCGCCAGGGTCACCGTGAGCGAAAGAGACAGCGCCGAACGCGGATCGTCGGAGGCCGTGGTCGTTCAATATTTCGCTTTCACCGACACAACTGCCGCCGCCACGGTCACCGTGACCGAAAGAGACAGCGCCGAAAGCGGATCGTGTGAGGCCGTGCTCGTTCAATAATTCGCTTTCACCGACACAACTGCCGCCGCAACGATCACCTTGAGCGAAAGAGACAACGCCAAACGCGGATCGTCGGAAGCCGTGGTCGTTCAATAATTCGCTTTTACCGACACAACTGCCGCCGCAACGGTCACCGTGAGCAAAAGAGACAGCGCCGAACGCGGATCGTCGGAGGCCGTGGTCGTTCAATAATTCGTTTTCACCGACACAACTGCCGCCGCCAGGGTCACCGTGAGCGAAAGAGACAGCGCCGAACGCGGATCGTCGGAGGCCGTGCTCGTTCAATATTTCGCTTTCACCGACAAAACTGCCGCCGCCACGGTCACCGTGACCGAAAGAGACAGCGCCGAAAGCGGATCGTGTGAGGCCGTGCTCGTTCAATAATTCGCTTTCACGGGCACAACTGCCGCCGCCATGGTCACCGTGAGCGAAAGAGACAGCGCCGAACGCAGATCTTCGGAGGCCGTGCTCGTTCAAAAATACGCTTTCACCGACACAACTGCCGCCGCAACGGTCACCTTGAGCGAAAGAGACAACGCCGAACGCGGATCGTCGGAGGCCGTGGTCGTTCAATAATTCGCTTTCACCGACACAACTGCCGCCGCAACGGTCACCTTGAGCGAAAGAGACAACGCCGAACGCGGATCGTCGGAGGCCGTGGTCGTTCAATAATTCGCTTTCACCGACACAACTGCCGCCGACACGGTCACCGTGAGCGAAAGAGACAGCGCCGAACGCGGATCGTCGGAGGCCGTGCTCGTTCAAAAATACGCTTTCACCGACACAACTGCCGCCGCAACGGTCACCTTGAGCGAAAGAGACAACGCCGAACGCGGATCGTCGGAGGCCGTGGTCGTTCAATAATTCGCTTTCACCGACACAACTGCCGCCGCCACGGTCACCGTGACCAAAAGAGACAGCGCCGAACGCAGATCGTCGGAGGCCGCGGTCGTTCAATAATTCGCTTTCACCGACACAACTGCCGCCGCAACGGTCACCGTGAGCGAAAGAGACAGCGCCGAACGCGGATCGTCGGAGGCCGTGGTCGTTCAATAATTCGTTTTCACCGACACAACTGCCGCCGCCACGGTCACCGTGAGCGAAAGAGACAGCGCCGAAAGCGGATCGTGTGAGGCCGTGCTCGTTAAATAATTCGCTTTCACGTACACAACTGCCGCCGCCATGGTCACCGTGAGCGAAAGAGACAGCGCCGAACGCAGATCTTCGGAGGCCGTGCTCGTTCAATAATTCGCTTTCACCGACACAACTGCCGCCGCCACGGTCACCGTGACCGAAAGAGACAGCGCCGAAAGCGGATCGTGTTAGGCCGTGCTCGTTCAATAATTCGCTTTCACCGACACAACTGCCGCCGCCACTGTCACCGTGAGCGAAAGAGACAGCGCCGAACGCGGATCGTGTGAGGCCGTGCTCGTTCAATAATTCGCTTTTACCGACACAACTGCCGCCGCCACGGTCACCGTGAGCGAAAGAAACAGCGCCGAACGCGGATCGTCGGAGGCCTTGCTCGTTCAAAAATTCGCTTCCACCGAAACAACTGCCGCCGCCACGGTCACCATGAGCGAAAGAGACAGCGCCGAAAACGGATCGTCGGAGGCCGTGGTCGTTCAATATTTCGCTTTCAGCGACACAACTGCCGCCGCCACTGTCACCGTGAGCGAAAGAGACAGCGCCGAACGCGGATCGTGTGAGGCCGTGCTCGTTCAATATTTCGCTTTTACCGACACAACTGCCGCCGCCACTGTCACCGTGAGCGAAAGACACAGCGCCGAAGGCGGATCGTCGGAGGCCGAGCTCGTTCAATAATTCGCTTTCACCGACACAACTGCCGCCGCCACGGTCACCGTGAGCGAAAGAGGCAGCGCCGAACGCGGATCGTCGGAGGCCGTGGTCGTTCAATAATTCGCTTTCACCGACACAACTGTAGCCGCAACGGTCACCGTGAGCGAAAGAGACATCGCCGAACGCGGATCGTCGGAGGCCGTGGTCGTTCAATAATTCGCTTTCACCGACACAATTGCCGCCGCCACGGTCACCGTGACCGAAAGAGACAGCGCCGAAAGCGGATCGTCGGATGCCGTGCTCATTCAATATTTCGCTTTCACCGACACAACTGCCGCCGCCACGGTCACCGTGAGCGAAAGAGACAGCGCCGATTGCGGATGGTGTGAGGCCGTGCTCGTTCAATAATTCGCTTTCACCGACACAACTGCCACCTCCACGGTCACCGTGAGCGAAAGAGACAGCGCCGAAAGCGGATCGTGTGAGGCCGTGCTCGTTCAATATTTCGCTTTCACCGACACAACTGCCGCCGCCAGTCACCGTGAGCGAAAGAGACAGCGCCGAACACGGATCGTCGGAGGCCGTGCTCGTTCAATATTTCGCTTTCACCGACACAACTGCCGCCGCCACGGTCACCGTAAGCGAAAGAGACAGCGCCGAACGCGGATAGTCGGAGGCCGTGGTCGTTCAATATTTCGCTTTCACCGACACAACTGCCGCCTCCACGGTCACCGTGAGCGAAAGAGACAGCGCCGAAAGCGGATCGTGTGAGGCCGTGCTCGTTCAATAATTCGCTTTCACCGACAACACTGCCGCCGCCACGGTCACCGTGACCGAAAGAGACAGCGCCGAAAGCGGATCGTGTGATGCCGTGCTCGTTCAATATTTCGCTTTCACCGACACCACTGCCGCCACCACGGTCACCGTGAGCGAAAGAGACAGCGCCGAACGCGGATCGTCGGAGGCCGTGGTCGTTCAATAATTCGCTTTCACCGACACAATTGCCGACGCCACGGTCACTCTGAGCGAAAGAGACAGCGCGGAAAGCGGATCGTCGGAGGCCGTGCTCGTTCAATATTTCGCTTTCACCGACACAACTGCCGCCGCCACGGTCACCGTAAGCGAAAGAGACAGCGCCGAACGCAGATAGTCGGAGGCCGTGGTCGTTCAATATTTCGCTTTCACGGACACAACTGCCGCCTCCACGGTCACCGTGAGCGAAAGAGACAGCGACGAAAGCGGATCGTGTGAGGCCGTGCTCGTTCAATATTTCGCTTTCACCGACAACACTGCCGCCGCCACGGTCACCGTGACCGAAAGAGACAGCGCCGAAAGCGGATCGTGTGATGCCGTGCTCGTTCAATATTTCGCTTTCACCGACACCACTGCCGCCGCCACGGTCAAAGTGAGCGAAAGAGACAGCGCCGAACGCGGATCGTCGGAGGCCGTGGTCGTTCAATAATTCGCTATCACCGACACAATTGCCGACGCCACGGTCACTCTGAGCGAAAGAGACAGCGCGGAAGGCGGATCGTCGGAGGCCGTTGTCGTTCAATATTTCGCTTTCACCGACACAACTGCCGCCGACACGGTCACCGTGAGCGAAAGAGACAGCGCCGAACGCGGATCGTCGGAGGCCGTGGTCGTTCAATATTTCGTTTTCACCGACACAACTGCCGCCGACACGGTCACCGTGAGCGAAAGAGACAGCGCCGAACGCGGATCGTCGGAGGCCGTGGTCGTTCAATAATTCGCTTTCACCGACACAATTGCCGCCGCCACGGTCACCGTGAGCGAAAGAGACAGCGCCGAACGCGGATCGTCGGAGGCCGTGCTCGTTCAATAATACGCTTTCACCGACACAACTGCCGACGCCACGGTCACCCGTGAGCGAAAGAGACAGCGCCGAACGCGGATCGTCGGAGGCCGTGGTCGTTCAATAATTCGCTTTCACCGACACAACTGCCGCCGACACGGTCACCGTGAGCGAAAGAGACAGCGCCGAACGCGGATCGTCGGAGGCCGTGCTCGTTCAATAATACGCTTTCACCGACACAACTGCCGCCGCCACGGTCACCGTGAGCGAAAGAGACAGCGCCGAACGAGGATCGTCGGAGGCCGTGGTCGTTCAATAATTCGCTTTCACCGACACAATTGCCGCCGCCACGGTCACCGTGACCGAAAGAGACAGCGCCGAAAGCGGATCGTCGGATGCCGTGCTCATTCAATATTTACTTTCACCGACACCACTGCCGCCACCACGGTCACCGTGAGCGAAAGAGACAGCGCCGAACGCGGATCGTCGGAGGCCGTGGTCGTTCAATAATTCGCTTTCATCGACACAATTGCCGACGCCACGGTCACTCTGAGCGAAAGAGACAGCGCGGAAAGCGGATCGTCGGAGGCCGTGCTCGTTCAATATTTCGCTTTCACCGACACAACTGCCGCCGCCACGGTCACCGTAAGCGAAAGAGACAGCGCCGAACGCGGATAGTCGGAGGCCGTGGTCGTTCAATATTTCGCTTTCACCGACACAACTGCCGCCTCCACGGTCACCGTGAGCGAAAGAGACAGCGCCGAAAGCGGATCGTGTGAGGCCGTGCTCGTTCAATATTTCGCTTTCACCGACAACACTGCCGCCGCCACGGTCACCGTGACCGAAAGAGACAGCGCCGAAAGCGGATCGTGTGATGCCGTGCTCGTTCAATATTTCGCTTTCACCGACACCACTGCCGCCGCCACGGTGACCGTGAGCGAAAGAGACAGCGCCGAACGCGGATCGTCGGAGGCCGTGGTCGTTCAATAATTCGCTTTCACCGACACAATTGCCGACGCCACGGTCACTCTGAGCGAAAGAGACAGCGCCGAACGCGGATCGTCGGAGGCCGTGGTCGTTGAATATTTCGCTTTCACCGACACAACTGCCGCCGCAACGATCACCTTGAGCGAAAGAGACAACGCCGAACGCGGATCGTCGGAAGCCGTGGTCGTTCAATAATTCGCTTTTACCGACACAACTGCCGCCGCAACGGTCACCGTGAGCAAAAGAGACAGCGCCGAACGCGGATCGTCGGAGGCCGTGGTCGTTCAATAATTCGTTTTCACCGACAAAACTGCCGCCGCCAGGGTCACCGTGAGCGAAAGAGACAGCGCCGAACGCGGATCGTCGGAGGCCGTGGTCGTTCAATATTTCGCTTTCACCGACACAACTGCCGCCGCCACGGTCACCGTGACCGAAAGAGACAGCGCCGAAAGCGGATCGTGTGAGGCCGTGCTCGTTCAATAATTCGCTTTCACCGACACAACTGCCGCCGCAACGATCACCTTGAGCGAAAGAGACAACGCCAAACGCGGATCGTCGGAAGCCGTGGTCGTTCAATAATTCGCTTTTACCGACACAACTGCCGCCGCAACGGTCACCGTGAGCAAAAGAGACAGCGCCGAACGCGGATCGTCGGAGGCCGTGGTCGTTCAATAATTCGTTTTCACCGACACAACTGCCGCCGCCAGGGTCACCGTGAGCGAAAGAGACAGCGCCGAACGCGGATCGTCGGAGGCCGTGCTCGTTCAATATTTCGCTTTCACCGACAAAACTGCCGCCGCCACGGTCACCGTGACCGAAAGAGACAGCGCCGAAAGCGGATCGTGTGAGGCCGTGCTCGTTCAATAATTCGCTTTCACGGGCACAACTGCCGCCGCCATGGTCACCGTGAGCGAAAGAGACAGCGCCGAACGCGGATCGTCGGAGGCCGTGGTCGTTCAATATTTCGCTTTCACCGACACAACTGCCACCGCCGCGGTCACCGTGAGCGAAAGAGACAGCGCCGAACGCGGATCGTCGGAGGCCGTGCTCGTTCAATATTTCGCTTTCACCGACAAAACTGCCGCCGCCACGGTCACCTTGACCGAAAGAAACAGCGCCGAACGCGGATCGCCGGAGGCCGTGGTCGTTCAATAATTCGCTTTCGCCGACACAACTGCCGCCGCCACGGTCACTGTGAGCGAAAGAGACAGCGCCGAACGCGGATCGTGTGAGGCCGTGCTCGTTCAATATTTCGCTTTCACCGACACAAATGCCGCCGCCACGGTCACCGTTACCGAAAGAGACAGCGCCGAAAACGGATCGTCGGAGGCCGTGCTCGTTCAATATTTCGCTTTCACCGACACAACTGCCGACGCCACGGTCACCGTCACCGAAAGAGACAGCGCCGAACGCGGATCGTCGGAGGCCTTAGTCATTCAATAATTCGCTTTCACCGACACAACTGCCGGCGCCACGGTCACCGTGACCGCAAGAGACAGCGCCGAACGCGGATCGTCGGAGGCCGTGGTCGTTGAATATTTCGCTTTCACCGACACAACTGCCGCCGCAACGATCACCTTGAGCGAAAGAGACAACGCCGAACGCGGATCGTCGGAAGCCGTGGTCGTTCAATAATTCGCTTTTACCGACACAACTGCCGCCGCAACGATCACCTTGAGCGAAAGAGACAACGCCGAACGCGGATCGTCGGAGGCCGTGGTCGTTGAATATTTCGCTTTCACCGACACAACTGCCGCCGCAACGATCACCTTTAGCAAAAGAGACAACGCCGAACGCGGATCGTCGGAAGCCGTGGTCGTTGAATATTTCGCTTTTACCGACAGAACTGCCGCCGCAACGATCACCTTGAGCGAAAGAGACAACGCCGAACGCGGATCGTCGGAGGCCGTGGTCGTTCAATAATTCGCTTTCACCGACACAACTGCCGCCGCCACGGTCACCGTGAGCGAAAGAGAGCGCCGAACGCGGATCGTGTTAGGCCGTGCTCGTTCAATAAGTCGCTTTCACCGACACAACTGCCGCCGCCACTTTAACCGTGAGCGAAAGACACAGCGCCGAAGCGGATCGTCGGAGGCCATGCTCGTTCAATAATTCGCTTTCACCGACACAACTGCCGCCGCTACGGTCACTGTGAGCGAAAGCGACAGCGCCGAACGCGGATCGTGTGAGGCCGTGCTCGTTCAATAATTCGCTTTCACCGACACAACTGCCGCCACCACGGTCACCGTGACCGAAAGAGACAGCGCCGAAAACGGATCGTGTTAGGCCGTGCTCGTTCAATAAGTCGCTTTCACCGACACAACTGCCGCCGCCACTTTAACCGTGAGCAAAAGACACAGCGCCGAACGCGGATCGTCGGAGGCCGTGGTCGTTCAATAATTCGTTTTCACCGACACAACTGCCGCCGCCAGGGCCACCGTGAGCGAAAGAGACAGCGCCGAAAGCGGATCGTGTGAGGCCGTGCTCGTTCAATAATTCGCTTTCACCGACACAACTGCCGCCACCACGGTCACCGTGAGCGAGAGACAGCGCCGAAAGCGGATCGTGTTAGGCCGTGCTCGTTCAATAAGTCGCTTTCACCGACACAACTGCCGCTGCCACTTTAACCGTGAGCGAAAGACACAGCGCCGAACGCGGATCGTCGGAGGCCGTGGTCGTTCAATAATTCGTTTTCACCGACACAACTGCCGCCGCCAGGGTCACCGTGAGCGAAAGAGACAGCGCCGAAAGCGGATCGTGTTAGGCCGTGCTCGTTCAATAAGTCGCTTTCACCGACACAACTGCCGCCGCCACTTTAACCGTGAGCGAAAGACACAGCGCCGAAAGCGGATCGTCGGAGGCCGTGGTCGTTCAATAATTCGTTTTCACCGACACAACTGCCGCCGCCAGGGTCACCGTGAGCGAAAGAGACAGCGCCGAAAGCGGATCGTGTTAGGCCGTGCTCGTTCAATAAGTCGCTTTCACCGACACAACTGCCGCCGCCACTTTAACCGTGAGCGAAAGACACAGCGCCGAACGCGGATCGTCGGAGGCCGTGGTCGTTCAATAATTCGTTTTCACCGACACAACTGCCGCCGCCAGGGCCACCGTGAGCGAAAGAGACAGCGCCGAAAGCGGATCGTGTGAGGCCGTGGTCGTTCAATAATTCGCTTTCACCGACACAACTGCCGCCACCACGGTCACCGTGAGCGAAAGAGACAGCGCCGAAAGCGGATCGTGTTAGGCCGTGCTCGTTCAATAAGTCGCTTTCACCGACACAACTGCCGCCGCCACTTTAACCGTGAGCGAAAGACACAGCGCCGAACGCGGATCGTCGGAGGCCGTGGTCGTTCAATAATTCGTTTTCACCGACACAACTGCCGCCGCCAGGGCCACCGTGAGCGAAAGAGACAGCGCCGAACGCGGATCGTCGGAGGCCGTGCTCGTTCAATAAGTCGCTTTCACCGACACAACTGCCGCCACCACGGTCACCGTGAGCGAAAGAGACAGCGCCGAAAGCGGATCGTGTTAGGCCGTGCTCGTTCAATAATTCGTTTTCACCGACACAACTGCCGCCGCCAGGGTCACCATGAGCGAAAGAGACAGCGCCGAAAGCGGATCGTGTTAGGCCGTGCTCGTTCAATAATTCGTTTTCACCGACACAACTGCCGCCGCCACTTTAACCGTGAGCGAAAGACACAGCGCCGAACGCGGATCGTCGGAGGCCGTGGTCGTTCAATAAGTCGCTTTCACCGACACAACTGCCGCCACCACGGTCACCGTGAGCGAAAGAGACAGCGCCGAAAGCGGATCATGTTAGGCCGTGCTCGTTCAATAATTCGTTTTCACCGACACAACTGCCGCCGCCACTTTAACCGTGAGCGAAAGACACAGCGCCGAACGCGGATCGTCGGAGGCCGTGGTCGTTCAATAAGTCGCTTTCACCGACACAACTGCCGCCACCACGGTCACCATGAGCGAAAGAGACAGCGCCGAAAGCGGATCGTGTTAGGCCGTGCTCGTTCAATATTTCGTTTTCACCGACACAACTGCCGCCGCCACTTTAACCGTGAGCGAAAGACACAGCGCCGAACGCGGATCGTCGGAGGCCGTGCTCGTTCAATAATTCGTTTTCACCGACACAACTGCCGCCGCCAGGGTCACCATGAGCGAAAGAGACAGCGCCGAAAGCGGATCGTGTTAGGCCGTGCTCGTTCAATAATTCGTTTTCACCGACACAACTGCCGCCGCCACTTTAACCGTGAGCGAAAGAGACAGCGCCGAACGCGGATCGTCGGAGGCCGTGCTCGTTCAATAAGTCGCTTTCACCGACACAACTGCCGCCACCACGGTCACCGTGAGCGAAAGAGACAGCGCCGAAAGCGGATCGTGTTAGGCCGTGCTCGTTCAATAATTCGTTTTCACCGACACAACTGCCGCCGCCAGGGTCACCATGAGCGAAAGAGACAGCGCCGAAAGCGGATCGTGTTAGGCCGTGCTCGTTCAATAAGTCGCTTTCACCGACACAACTGCCGCCGCCACTTTAACCGTGAGCGAAAGACACAGCGCCGAACGCGGATCGTCGGAGGCCGTGGTCGTTCAATAATTCGTTTTCACCGACACAACTGCCGCCGCCAGGGCCACCGTGAGCGAAAGAGACAGCGCCGAACGCGGATCGTGTTAGGCCGTGCTCGTTCAATAATTCGCTTTCACCGACACAACTGCCGCCGCCACTTTAACCGTGAGCGAAAGACACAGCGCCGAACGCGGATCGTCGGAGGCCGTGGTCGTTCAATAATTCGTTTTCACCGACACAACTGCCGCCGCCAGGGTCACCATGAGCGAAAGAGACAGCGCCGAAAGCGGATCGTGTTAGGCCGTGCTCGTTCAATAAGTCGCTTTCACCGACACAACTGCCGCCGCCACTTTAACCGTGAGCGAAAGACACAGCGCCGAACGCGGATCGTCGGAGGCCGTGGTCGTTCAATAATTCGCTTTCACCGACACAACTGCCGCCGCCAGGGTCACCGTGAGCGAAAGAGACAGCGCCGAAAGCGGATCGTGTTAGGCCGTGCTCGTTCAATAATTCGTTTTCACCGACACAACTGCCGCCACCACGGTCACCGTGAGCGAAAGAGACAGCGCCGAAAGCGGATCGTGTTAGGCCGTGCTCGTTCAATAATTCGTTTTCACCGACACAACTGCCGCCGCCAGGGTCACCATGAGCGAAAGAGACAGCGCCGAAAGCGGATCGTGTTAGGCCGTGCTCGTTCAATAATTCGTTTTCACCGACACAACTGCCGCCGCCAGGGTCACCGTGAGCGAAAGAGACAGCGCCGAAAGCGGATCGTGTTAGGCCGTGCTCGTTCAATAATTCGTTTTCACCGACACAACTGCCGCCGCCAGGGTCACCGTGAGCGAAAGAGACAGCGCCGAAAGCGGATCGTGTTAGGCCGTGCTCGTTCAATAATTCGTTTTCACCGACACAACTGCCGCCGCCAGGGTCACCGTGAGCGAAAGAGACAGCGCCGAAAGCGGATCGTGTTAGGCCGTGCTCGTTCAATAATTCGTTTTCACCGACACAACTGCCGCCGCCAGGGTCACCGTGAGCGAAAGAGACAGCGCCGAAAGCGGATCGTGTTAGGCCGTGCTCGTTCAATAATTCGTTTTCACCGACACAACTGCCGCCGCCAGGGTCACCATGAGCGAAAGAGACAGCGCCGAAAGCGGATCGTGTTAGGCCGTGCTCGTTCAATAATTCGTTTTCACCGACACAACTGCCGCCGCCAGGGTCACCGTGAGCGAAAGAGACAGCGCCGAAAGCGGATCGTGTTAGGCCGTGCTCGTTCAATAATTCGTTTTCACCGACACAACTGCCGCCGCCAGGGTCACCATGAGCGAAAGAGACAGCGCCGAAAGCGGATCGTGTTAGGCCGTGCTCGTTCAATATTTCGTTTTCACCGACACAACTGCCGCCGCCAGGGTCACCGTGAGCGAAAGAGACAGCGCCGAAAGCGGATCGTGTTAGGCCGTGCTCGTTCAATATTTCGCTTTCACCGACACAACTGCCGCCGCCAGGGCCACCGTGAGCGAAAGAGACAGCGCCGAACGCGGATCGTCCGAGGCCGTGCTAGTTCAATAAGTCGCTTTCACCGACACAACTGCCGCCACCACGGTCACCGTGAGCGAAAGAGACAGCGCCGAAAGCGGATCGTGTTAGGCCGTGCTCGTTCAATAATTCGTTTTCACCGAAACAACTGCCGCCGCCAGGGTCACCATGAGCGAAAGAGACAGCGCCGAAAGCGGATCGTGTTAGGCCGTGCTCGTTCAATAATTCGTTTTCACCGACACAACTGCCGCCGCCAGGGTCACCGTGAGTGAAAGACACAGCGCCGAAAGCGGATCGTGTTAGGCCGTGCTCGTTCAATAATTCGTTTTCACCGACACAACTGCCGCCGCCAGGGTCACCGTGAGCGAAAGACACAGCGCCGAAAGCGGATCGCGTTAGGCCGTGCTCGTTCAATATTTCGTTTTCACCGACACAACTGCCGCCGCCAGGGTCACCGTGAGCGAAAGACACAGCGCCGAAAGCGGATCGTGTTAGGCCGTGCTCGTTCAATAATTCGTTTTCACCGACACAACTGCCGCCGCCAGGGTCACCGTGAGCGAAAGAGACAGCGCCGAACGCGGATCGTCGGAGGCCGTGCTCGTTCAATAAGTCGCTTTCACCGACACAACTGCCGCCGCCAGGGTCACCGTGAGCGAAAGAGACAGCGCCGAAAGCGGATCGTGTTAGGCCGTACTCGTTCAATATTTCGTTTTCACCGACACAACTGCCGCCGCCAGGGTCACCGTGAGCGAAAGAGACAGCGCCGAAAGCGGATCGTGTTAGGCCGTGCTCGTTCAATAATTCGTTTTCACCGACACAACTGCCGCCGCCAGGGTCACCATGAGCGAAAGAGACAGCGCCGAAAGCGGATCGTGTTAGGCCGTGCTCGTTCAATAATTCGTTTTCACCGAGACAACTGCCGCCGCCAGGGTCACCGTGAGCGAAAGAGACAACGCCGAAAGCGGATCGTGTTAGGCCGTGCTCGTTCAATATTTTGTTTTCACCGACACAACTGCCGCCGCCAAGGTCACCGTGAGCGAAAGAGACAGCGCCGAAAGCGGATCGTGTTAGGCCGTGCTCGTTCAATATTTCGTTTTCACCGACACAACTGCCGCCGCCAGGGTCACCGTGAGCGAAAGAGACAGCGCCGAAAGCGGATCGTGTTAGGCCGTGCTCGTTCAATATTTCGTTTTCACCGACACAACTGCCGCCGCCAGGGTCACCGTGAGCGAAAGAGACAGCGCCGAAAGCGGATCGTGTTAGGCCGTGCTCGTTCAATATTTCGTTTTCACCGACACAACTGCCGCCGCCAGGGTCACCGTGAGCGAAAGAGACAGCGCCGAAAGCGGATCGTGTTAGGCCGTGCTCGTTCAATATTTCGTTTTCACCGACACAACTGCCGCCGCCAGGGTCACCGTGAGCGAAAGAGACAGCGCCGAAAGCGGATCGTGTTAGGCCGTGCTCGTTCAATATTTCGTTTTCACCGACACAACTGCCGCCGCCAGGGTCACCATGAGCGAAAGAGACAGCGCCGAAAGCGGATCGTGTTAGGCCGTGCTCGTTCAATATTTCGTTTTCACCGAGACAACTGCCGCCGCCAGGGCCACCGTGAGCGAAAGAGACAGCGCCGAAAGCGGATCGTGTGAGGCCGTGCTCGTTCAATAATTCGCTTTCACCGACACAACTGCCGCCACCACGGTCACCGTGAGCGAGAGACAGCGCCGAAAGCGGATCGTGTTAGGCCGTGCTCGTTCAATAAGTCGCTTTCACCGACACAACTGCCGCTGCCACTTTAACCGTGAGCGAAAGACACAGCGCCGAACGCGGATCGTCGGAGGCCGTGGTCGTTCAATAATTCGTTTTCACCGACACAACTGCCGCCGCCAGGGTCACCGTGAGCGAAAGAGACAGCGCCGAAAGCGGATCGTGTTAGGCCGTGCTCGTTCAATAAGTCGCTTTCACCGACACAACTGCCGCCGCCACTTTAACCGTGAGCGAAAGACACAGCGCCGAAAGCGGATCGTCGGAGGCCGTGGTCGTTCAATAATTCGTTTTCACCGACACAACTGCCGCCGCCAGGGTCACCGTGAGCGAAAGAGACAGCGCCGAAAGCGGATCGTGTTAGGCCGTGCTCGTTCAATAAGTCGCTTTCACCGACACAACTGCCGCCGCCACTTTAACCGTGAGCGAAAGACACAGCGCCGAACGCGGATCGTCGGAGGCCGTGGTCGTTCAATAATTCGTTTTCACCGACACAACTGCCGCCGCCAGGGCCACCGTGAGCGAAAGAGACAGCGCCGAAAGCGGATCGTGTGAGGCCGTGGTCGTTCAATAATTCGCTTTCACCGACACAACTGCCGCCACCACGGTCACCGTGAGCGAAAGAGACAGCGCCGAAAGCGGATCGTGTTAGGCCGTGCTCGTTCAATAAGTCGCTTTCACCGACACAACTGCCGCCGCCACTTTAACCGTGAGCGAAAGACACAGCGCCGAACGCGGATCGTCGGAGGCCGTGGTCGTTCAATAATTCGTTTTCACCGACACAACTGCCGCCGCCAGGGCCACCGTGAGCGAAAGAGACAGCGCCGAACGCGGATCGTCGGAGGCCGTGCTCGTTCAATAAGTCGCTTTCACCGACACAACTGCCGCCACCACGGTCACCGTGAGCGAAAGAGACAGCGCCGAAAGCGGATCGTGTTAGGCCGTGCTCGTTCAATAATTCGTTTTCACCGACACAACTGCCGCCGCCAGGGTCACCATGAGCGAAAGAGACAGCGCCGAAAGCGGATCGTGTTAGGCCGTGCTCGTTCAATAATTCGTTTTCACCGACACAACTGCCGCCGCCACTTTAACCGTGAGCGAAAGACACAGCGCCGAACGCGGATCGTCGGAGGCCGTGGTCGTTCAATAAGTCGCTTTCACCGACACAACTGCCGCCACCACGGTCACCGTGAGCGAAAGAGACAGCGCCGAAAGCGGATCATGTTAGGCCGTGCTCGTTCAATAATTCGTTTTCACCGACACAACTGCCGCCGCCACTTTAACCGTGAGCGAAAGACACAGCGCCGAACGCGGATCGTCGGAGGCCGTGGTCGTTCAATAAGTCGCTTTCACCGACACAACTGCCGCCACCACGGTCACCATGAGCGAAAGAGACAGCGCCGAAAGCGGATCGTGTTAGGCCGTGCTCGTTCAATATTTCGTTTTCACCGACACAACTGCCGCCGCCACTTTAACCGTGAGCGAAAGACACAGCGCCGAACGCGGATCGTCGGAGGCCGTGCTCGTTCAATAATTCGTTTTCACCGACACAACTGCCGCCGCCAGGGTCACCATGAGCGAAAGAGACAGCGCCGAAAGCGGATCGTGTTAGGCCGTGCTCGTTCAATAATTCGTTTTCACCGACACAACTGCCGCCGCCACTTTAACCGTGAGCGAAAGAGACAGCGCCGAACGCGGATCGTCGGAGGCCGTGCTCGTTCAATAAGTCGCTTTCACCGACACAACTGCCGCCACCACGGTCACCGTGAGCGAAAGAGACAGCGCCGAAAGCGGATCGTGTTAGGCCGTGCTCGTTCAATAATTCGTTTTCACCGACACAACTGCCGCCGCCAGGGTCACCATGAGCGAAAGAGACAGCGCCGAAAGCGGATCGTGTTAGGCCGTGCTCGTTCAATAAGTCGCTTTCACCGACACAACTGCCGCCGCCACTTTAACCGTGAGCGAAAGACACAGCGCCGAACGCGGATCGTCGGAGGCCGTGGTCGTTCAATAATTCGTTTTCACCGACACAACTGCCGCCGCCAGGGCCACCGTGAGCGAAAGAGACAGCGCCGAACGCGGATCGTGTTAGGCCGTGCTCGTTCAATAATTCGCTTTCACCGACACAACTGCCGCCGCCACTTTAACCGTGAGCGAAAGACACAGCGCCGAACGCGGATCGTCGGAGGCCGTGGTCGTTCAATAATTCGTTTTCACCGACACAACTGCCGCCGCCAGGGTCACCATGAGCGAAAGAGACAGCGCCGAAAGCGGATCGTGTTAGGCCGTGCTCGTTCAATAAGTCGCTTTCACCGACACAACTGCCGCCGCCACTTTAACCGTGAGCGAAAGACACAGCGCCGAACGCGGATCGTCGGAGGCCGTGGTCGTTCAATAATTCGCTTTCACCGACACAACTGCCGCCGCCAGGGTCACCGTGAGCGAAAGAGACAGCGCCGAAAGCGGATCGTGTTAGGCCGTGCTCGTTCAATAATTCGTTTTCACCGACACAACTGCCGCCACCACGGTCACCGTGAGCGAAAGAGACAGCGCCGAAAGCGGATCGTGTTAGGCCGTGCTCGTTCAATAATTCGTTTTCACCGACACAACTGCCGCCGCCAGGGTCACCATGAGCGAAAGAGACAGCGCCGAAAGCGGATCGTGTTAGGCCGTGCTCGTTCAATAATTCGTTTTCACCGACACAACTGCCGCCGCCAGGGTCACCGTGAGCGAAAGAGACAGCGCCGAAAGCGGATCGTGTTAGGCCGTGCTCGTTCAATAATTCGTTTTCACCGACACAACTGCCGCCGCCAGGGTCACCGTGAGCGAAAGAGACAGCGCCGAAAGCGGATCGTGTTAGGCCGTGCTCGTTCAATAATTCGTTTTCACCGACACAACTGCCGCCGCCAGGGTCACCGTGAGCGAAAGAGACAGCGCCGAAAGCGGATCGTGTTAGGCCGTGCTCGTTCAATAATTCGTTTTCACCGACACAACTGCCGCCGCCAGGGTCACCGTGAGCGAAAGAGACAGCGCCGAAAGCGGATCGTGTTAGGCCGTGCTCGTTCAATAATTCGTTTTCACCGACACAACTGCCGCCGCCAGGGTCACCATGAGCGAAAGAGACAGCGCCGAAAGCGGATCGTGTTAGGCCGTGCTCGTTCAATAATTCGTTTTCACCGACACAACTGCCGCCGCCAGGGTCACCGTGAGCGAAAGAGACAGCGCCGAAAGCGGATCGTGTTAGGCCGTGCTCGTTCAATAATTCGTTTTCACCGACACAACTGCCGCCGCCAGGGTCACCATGAGCGAAAGAGACAGCGCCGAAAGCGGATCGTGTTAGGCCGTGCTCGTTCAATATTTCGTTTTCACCGACACAACTGCCGCCGCCAGGGTCACCGTGAGCGAAAGAGACAGCGCCGAAAGCGGATCGTGTTAGGCCGTGCTCGTTCAATATTTCGCTTTCACCGACACAACTGCCGCCGCCAGGGCCACCGTGAGCGAAAGAGACAGCGCCGAACGCGGATCGTCCGAGGCCGTGCTAGTTCAATAAGTCGCTTTCACCGACACAACTGCCGCCACCACGGTCACCGTGAGCGAAAGAGACAGCGCCGAAAGCGGATCGTGTTAGGCCGTGCTCGTTCAATAATTCGTTTTCACCGAAACAACTGCCGCCGCCAGGGTCACCATGAGCGAAAGAGACAGCGCCGAAAGCGGATCGTGTTAGGCCGTGCTCGTTCAATAATTCGTTTTCACCGACACAACTGCCGCCGCCAGGGTCACCGTGAGTGAAAGACACAGCGCCGAAAGCGGATCGTGTTAGGCCGTGCTCGTTCAATAATTCGTTTTCACCGACACAACTGCCGCCGCCAGGGTCACCGTGAGCGAAAGACACAGCGCCGAAAGCGGATCGCGTTAGGCCGTGCTCGTTCAATATTTCGTTTTCACCGACACAACTGCCGCCGCCAGGGTCACCGTGAGCGAAAGACACAGCGCCGAAAGCGGATCGTGTTAGGCCGTGCTCGTTCAATAATTCGTTTTCACCGACACAACTGCCGCCGCCAGGGTCACCGTGAGCGAAAGAGACAGCGCCGAACGCGGATCGTCGGAGGCCGTGCTCGTTCAATAAGTCGCTTTCACCGACACAACTGCCGCCGCCAGGGTCACCATGAGCGAAAGAGACAGCGCCGAAAGCGGATCGTGTTAGGCCGTGCTCGTTCAATAATTCGTTTTCACCGACACAACTGCCGCCGCCAGGGTCACCGTGAGCGAAAGAGACAGCGCCGAAAGCGGATCGTGTTAGGCCGTGCTCGTTCAATAATTCGTTTTCACCGACACAACTGCCGCCGCCAGGGTCACCGTGAGCGAAAGACACAGCGCCGAAAGCGGATCGTGTTAGGCCGTGCTCGTTCAATATTTCGTTTTCACCGACACAACTGCCGCCGCCAGGGTCACCGTGAGCGAAAGAGACAGCGCCGAAAGCGGATCGTGTTAGGCCGTGCTCGTTCAATATTTCGTTTTCACCGACACAACTGCCGCCGCCAGGGTCACCGTGAGCGAAAGAGACAGCGCCGAAAGCGGATCGTGTTAGGCCGTGCTCGTTCAATATTTCGTTTTCACCGACACAACTGCCGCCGCCAGGGTCACCGTGAGCGAAAGAGACAGCGCCGAAAGCGGATCGTGTTAGGCCGTACTCGTTCAATATTTCGTTTTCACCGACACAACTGCCGCCGCCAGGGTCACCGTGAGCGAAAGAGACAGCGCCGAAAGCGGATCGTGTTAGGCCGTGCTCGTTCAATAATTCGTTTTCACCGACACAACTGCCGCCGCCAGGGTCACCATGAGCGAAAGAGACAGCGCCGAAAGCGGATCGTGTTAGGCCGTGCTCGTTCAATAATTCGTTTTCACCGAGACAACTGCCGCCGCCAGGGTCACCGTGAGCGAAAGAGACAACGCCGAAAGCGGATCGTGTTAGGCCGTGCTCGTTCAATATTTTGTTTTCACCGACACAACTGCCGCCGCCAAGGTCACCGTGAGCGAAAGAGACAGCGCCGAAAGCGGATCGTGTTAGGCCGTGCTCGTTCAATATTTCGTTTTCACCGACACAACTGCCGCCGCCAGGGTCACCGTGAGCGAAAGAGACAGCGCCGAAAGCGGATCGTGTTAGGCCGTGCTCGTTCAATATTTCGTTTTCACCGACACAACTGCCGCCGCCAGGGTCACCGTGAGCGAAAGAGACAGCGCCGAAAGCGGATCGTGTTAGGCCGTGCTCGTTCAATATTTCGTTTTCACCGACACAACTGCCGCCGCCAGGGTCACCGTGAGCGAAAGAGACAGCGCCGAAAGCGGATCGTGTTAGGCCGTGCTCGTTCAATATTTCGTTTTCACCGACACAACTGCCGCCGCCAGGGTCACCGTGAGCGAAAGAGACAGCGCCGAAAGCGGATCGTGTTAGGCCGTGCTCGTTCAATATTTCGTTTTCACCGACACAACTGCCGCCGCCAGGGTCACCATGAGCGAAAGAGACAGCGCCGAAAGCGGATCGTGTTAGGCCGTGCTCGTTCAATATTTCGTTTTCACCGAGACAACTGCCGCCGCCAGGGTCACCGTGAGCGAAAGAGACAGCGCCGAAAGCGGATCGTGTTAGGCCGTGCTCGTTCAATATTTCGTTTTCACCGACACAACTGCCGCCGCCAAGGTCACCGTGAGCGAAAGAGACAGCGCCGAAAGCGGATCGTGTTAGGCCGTGCTCGTTCAATATTTCGTTTTCACCGACACAACTGCCGCCGCCAGGGTCACCGTGAGCGAAAGAGACAGCGCCGAAAGCGGATCGTGTTAGGCCGTGCTCGTTCAATATTTCGTTTTCACCGACACAACTGCCGCCGCCAGGGTCACCATGAGCGAAAGAGACAGCGCCGAAAGCGGATCGTGTTAGGCCGTGCTCGTTCAATATTTCGTTTTCACCGACACAACTGCCGCCGCCAAGGTCACCGTGAGCGAAAGAGACAGCGCCGAAAGCGGATCGTGTTAGGCCGTGCTCGTTCAATAATTCGTTTTCACCGACACAACTGCCGCCGCCAGGGTCACCATGAGCGAAAGAGACAGCGCCGAAAGCGGATCGTGTTAGGCCGTGCTCGTTCAATAATTCGTTTTCACCGAGACAACTGCCGCCGCCAGGGTCACCGTGAGCGAAAGAGACAGCGCCGAAAGCGGATCGTGTTAGGCCGTGCTCGTTCAATATTTCGTTTTCACCGACACAACTGCCGCCGCCAAGGTCACCGTGAGCGAAAGAGACAGCGCCGAAAGCGGATCGTGTTAGGCCGTGCTCGTTCAATATTTCGTTTTCACCGACACAACTGCCGCCGCCAGGGTCACCGTGAGCGAAAGAGACAGCGCCGAAAGCGGATCGTGTTAGGCCGTGCTCGTTCAATATTTCGTTTTCACCGACACAACTGCCGCCGCCAGGGTCACCGTGAGCGAAAGAGACAGCGCCGAAAGCGGATCGTGTTAGGCCGTGCTCGTTCAATATTTCGTTTTCACCGACACAACTGCCGCCGCCAGGGTCACCGTGAGCGAAAGAGACAGCGCCGAAAGCGGATCGTGTTAGGCCGTGCTCGTTCAATATTTCGTTTTCACCGACACAACTGCCGCCGCCAGGGTCACCGTGAGCGAAAGAGACAGCGCCGAAAGCGGATCGTGTTAGGCCGTGCTCGTTCAATATTTCGTTTTCACCGACACAACTGCCGCCGCCAGGGTCACCATGAGCGAAAGAGACAGCGCCGAAAGCGGATCGTGTTAGGCCGTGCTCGTTCAATAATTCGTTTTCACCGAGACAACTGCCGCCGCCAGGGTCACCGTGAGCGAAAGAGACAGCGCCGAAAGCGGATCGTGTTAGGCCGTGCTCGTTCAATATTTCGTTTTCACCGACACAACTGCCGCCGCCAAGGTCACCGTGAGCGAAAGAGACAGCGCCGAAAGCGGATCGTGTTAGGCCGTGCTCGTTCAATATTTCGTTTTCACCGACACAACTGCCGCCGCCAGGGTCACCGTGAGCGAAAGAGACAGCGCCGAAAGCGGATCGTGTTAGGCCGTGCTCGTTCAATATTTCGTTTTCACCGACACAACTGCCGCCGCCAGGGTCACCGTGAGCGAAAGAGACAGCGCCGAAAGCGGATCGTGTTAGGCCGTGCTCGTTCAATATTTCGTTTTCACCGACACAACTGCCGCCGCCAGGGTCACCGTGAGCGAAAGAGACAGCGCCGAAAGCGGATCGTGTTAGGCCGTGCTCGTTCAATATTTCGTTTTCACCGACACAACTGCCGCCGCCAGGGTCACCGTGAGCGAAAGAGACAGCGCCGAAAGCGGACCGTGTTAGGCCGTGCTCGTTCAATATTTCGTTTTCACCGACACAACTGCCGCCGCCAGGGTCACCGTGAGCGAAAGAGACAGCGCCGAAAGCGGATCGTGTTAGGCCGTGCTCGTTCAATAATTCGTTTTCACCGACACAACTGCCGCCGCCAGGGTCACCGTGAGCGAAAGAGACAGCGCCGAAAGCGGATCGTGTTAGGCCGTGCTCGTTCAATATTTCGTTTTCACCGACACAACTGCCGCCGCCAGGGTCACCGTGAGCGAAAGAGACAGCGCCGAAAGCGGATCGTGTTAGGCCGTGCTCGTTCAATATTTCGTTTTCACCGACACAACTGCCGCCGCCAGGGTCACCATGAGCGAAAGAGACAGCGCCGAAAGCGGATCGTGTTAGGCCGTGCTCGTTCAATAATTCGTTTTCACCGACACAACTGCCGCCGCTAGGGTCACCGTGAGCGAAAGAGACAGCGCCGAAAGCGGATCGTGTTAGGCCGTGCTCGTTCAATAATTCGTTTTCACCGACACAACTGCCGCCGCCAGGGTCACCATGAGCGAAAGAGACAGCGCCGAAAGCGGATCGTGTTAGGCCGTGCTCGTTCAATAATTCGTTTTCACCGACACAACTGCCGCCGCCAGGGTCACCGTGAGCGAAAGAGACAGCGCCGAAAGCGGATCGTGTTAGGCCGTGCTCGTTCAATAATTCGTTTTCACCGACACAACTGCCGCCGCCAGGGTCACCGTGAGCGAAAGAGACAGCGCCGAAAGCGGATCGTGTTAGGCCGTGCTCGTTCAATAATTCGTTTTCACCGACACAACTGCCGCCGCCAGGGTCACCATGAGCGAAAGAGACAGCGCCGAAAGCGGATCGTGTTAGGCCGTGCTCGTTCAATATTTCGTTTTCACCGACACAACTGCCGCCGCCAGGGTCACCATGAGCGAAAGAGACAGCGCCGAAAGCGGATCGTGTTAGGCCGTGCTCGTTCAATAATTCGTTTTCACCGACACAACTGCCGCCGCCAGGGTCACCGTGAGCGAAAGAGACAGCGCCGAAAGCGGATCGTGTTAGGCCGTGCTCGTTCAATATTTCGTTTTCACCGACACAACTGCCGCCGCCAGGGTCACCATGAGCGAAAGAGACAGCGCCGAAAGCGGATCGTGTTAGGCCGTGCTCGTTCAATATTTCGTTTTCACCGACACAACTGCCGCCGCCAGGGTCACCGTGAGCGAAAGAGACAGCGCCGAAAGCGGATCGTGTTAGGCCGTGCTCGTTCAATAATTCGTTTTCACCGACACAACTGCCGCCGCCAGGGTCACCATGAGCGAAAGAGACAGCGCCGAAAGCGGATCGTGTTAGGCCGTGCTCGTTCAATAATTCGTTTTCACCGAGACAACTGCCGCCGCCAGGGTCACCGTGAGCGAAAGAGACAGCGCCGAAAGCGGATCGTGTTAGGCCGTGCTCGTTCAATAATTCGTTTTCACCGACACAACTGCCGCCGCCAGGGTCACCATGAGCGAAAGAGACAGCGCCGAAAGCGGATCGTGTTAGGCCGTGCTCGTTCAATAATTCGTTTTCACCGACACAACTGCCGCCGCCACAGTCACCGTGAGCGAAAGAGACAGCGCCGAAAGCGGATCGTGTTAGGCCGTGCTCGTTCAATAATTCGTTTTCACCGACACAACTGCCGCCGCCAGGGTCACCGTGAGCGAAAGAGACAGCGCCGAAAGCGGATCGTGTTAGGCCGTGCTCGTTCAATAATTCGTTTTCACCGACACAACTGCCGCCGCCAGGGTCACCATGAGCGAAAGAGACAGCGCCGAAAGCGGATCGTGTTAGGCCGTGCTCGTTCAATAATTCGTTTTCACCGACACAACTGCCGCCGCCAGGGTCACCGTGAGCGAAAGAGACAGCGCCGAAAGCGGATCGTGTTAGGCCGTGCTCGTTCACTAATTCGTTTTCACCGACACAACTGCCGCCGCCAGGGTCACCATGAGCGAAAGAGACAGCGCCGAAAGCGGATCGTGTTAGGCCGTGCTCGTTCAATAATTCGTTTTCACCGAGACAACTGCCGCCGCCAGGGTCACCGTGAGCGAAAGAGACAGCGCCGAAAGCGGATCGTGTTAGGCCGTGCTCGTTCAATATTTCGTTTTCACCGACACAACTGCCGCCGCCAAGGTCACCGTGAGCGAAAGAGACAGCGCCGAAAGCGGATCGTGTTAGGCCGTGCTCGTTCAATATTTCGTTTTCACCGACACAACTGCCGCCGCCAGGGTCACCGTGAGCGAAAGAGACAGCGCCGAAAGCGGATCGTGTTAGGCCGTGCTCGTTCAATATTTCGTTTTCACCGACACAACTGCCGCCGCCAGGGTCACCGTGAGCGAAAGAGACAGCGCCGAAAGCGGATCGTGTTAGGCCGTGCTCGTTCAATATTTCGTTTTCACCGACACAACTGCCGCCGCCAGGGTCACCGTGAGCGAAAGAGACAGCGCCGAAAGCGGATCGTGTTAGGCCGTGCTCGTTCAATATTTCGTTTTCACCGACACAACTGCCGCCGCCAGGGTCACCGTGAGCGAAAGAGACAGCGCCGAAAGCGGATCGTGTTAGGCCGTGCTCGTTCAATATTTCGTTTTCACCGACACAACTGCCGCCGCCAAGGTCACCGTGAGCGAAAGAGACAGCGCCGAAAGCGGATCGTGTTAGGCCGTGCTCGTTCAATATTTCGTTTTCACCGACACAACTGCCGCCGCCAGGGTCACCGTGAGCGAAAGAGACAGCGCCGAAAGCGGATCGTGTTAGGCCGTGCTCGTTCAATATTTCGTTTTCACCGACACAACTGCCGCCACCAAGGTCACCGTGAGCGAAAGAGACAGCGCCGAAAGCGGATCGTGTTAGGCCGTGCTCGTTCAATATTTCGTTTTCACCGACACAACTGCCGCCGCCAGGGTCACCGTGAGCGAAAGAGACAGCGCCGAAAGCGGATCGTGTTAGGCCGTGCTCGTTCAATATTTCGTTTTCACCGACACAACTGCCGCCGCCATGGTCACCGTGAGCGAAAGAGACAGCGCCGAAAGCGGATCGTGTTAGGCCGTGCTCGTTCAATAATTCGTTTTCACCGACACAACTGCCGCCGCCAGGGTCACCATGAGCGAAAGAGACAGCGCCGAAAGCGGATCGTGTTAGGCCGTGCTCGTTCAATATTTCGTTTTCACCGACACAACTGCCGCCACCAAGGTCACCGTGAGCGAAAGAGACAGCGCCGAAAGCGGATCGTGTTAGGCCGTGCTCGTTCAATATTTCGTTTTCACCGACACAACTGCCGCCGCCAGGGTCACCGTGAGCGAAAGAGACAGCGCCGAAAGCGGATCGTGTTAGGCCGTGCTCGTTCAATATTTCGTTTTCACCGACACAACTGCCGCCGCCATGGTCACCGTGAGCGAAAGAGACAGCGCCGAAAGCGGATCGTGTTAGGCCGTGCTCGTTCAATAATTCGTTTTCACCGACACAACTGCCGCCGCCATGGTCACCGTGAGCGAAAGAGACAGCGCCGAAAGCGGATCGTGTTAGGCCGTGCTCGTTCAATAATTCGTTTTCACCGACACAACTGCCGCCACCAAGGTCACCGTGAGCGAAAGAGACAGCGCCGAAAGCGGATCGTGTTAGGCCGTGCTCGTTCAATATTTCGTTTTCACCGACACAACTGCCGCCGCCAGGGTCACCGTGAGCGAAAGAGACAGCGCCGAAAGCGGATCGTGTTAGGCCGTGCTCGTTCAATATTTCGTTTTCACCGACACAACTGCCGCCGCCAGGGTCACCGTGAGCGAAAGAGACAGCGCCGAAAGCGGATCGTGTTAGGCCGTGCTCGTTCAATATTTCGTTTTCACCGACACAACTGCCGCCGCCAGGGTCACCGTGAGCGAAAGAGACAGCGCCGAAAGCGGATCGTGTTAGGCCGTGCTCGTTCAATATTTCGTTTTCACCGACACAACTGCCGCCGCCAGGGTCACCGTGAGCGAAAGAGACAGCGCCGAAAGCGGATCGTGTTAGGCCGTGCTCGTTCAATATTTCGTTTTCACCGACACAACTGCCGCCGCCAGGGTCACCGTGAGCGAAAGAGACAGCGCCGAAAGCGGATCGTGTTAGGCCGTGCTCGTTCAATAATTCGTTTTCACCGACACAACTGCCGCCGCCAGGGTCACCGTGAGCGAAAGAGACAGCGCCGAAAGCGGATCGTGTTAGGCCGTGCTCGTTCAATAATTCGTTTTCACCGAGACAACTGCCGCCGCCAGGGTCACCGTGAGCGAAAGAGACAGCGCCGAAAGCGGATCGTGTTAGGCCGTGCTCGTTCAATATTTCGTTTTCACCGACACAACTGCCGCCGCCAAGGTCACCGTGAGCGAAAGAGACAGCGCCGAAAGCGGATCGTGTTAGGCCGTGCTCGTTCAATATTTCGTTTTCACCGACACAACTGCCGCCGCCAGGGTCACCGTGAGCGAAAGAGACAGCGCCGAAAGCGGATCGTGTTAGGCCGTGCTCGTTCAATAATTCGTTTTCACCGACACAACTGCCGCCGCCAGGGTCACCATGAGCGAAAGAGACAGCGCCGAAAGCGGATCGTGTTAGGCCGTGCTCGTTCAATATTTCGTTTTCACCGACACAACTGCCGCCGCCAGGGTCACCATGAGCGAAAGAGACAGCGCCGAAAGCGGATCGTGTTAGGCCGTGCTCGTTCAATATTTCGTTTTCACCGACACAACTGCCGCCGCCAGGGTCACCGTGAGCGAAAGAGACAGCGCCGAAAGCGGATCGTGTTAGGCCGTGCTCGTTCAATATTTCGTTTTCACCGACACAACTGCCGCCGCCAGGGTCACCATGAGCGAAAGAGACAGCGCCGAAAGCGGATCGTGTTAGGCCGTGCTCGTTCAATATTTCGTTTTCACCGACACAACTGCCGCCGCCAGGGTCACCGTGAGCGAAAGAGACAGCGCCGAAAGCGGATCGTGTTAGGCCGTGCTCGTTCAATATTTCGTTTTCACCGACACAACTGCCGCCGCCAGGGTCACCATGAGCGAAAGAGACAGCGCCGAAAGCGGATCGTGTTAGGCCGTGCTCGTTCAATAATTCGTTTTCACCGACACAACTGCCGCCGCCAGGGTCACCATGAGCGAAAGAGACAGCGCCGAAAGCGGATCGTGTTAGGCCGTGCTCGTTCAATATTTCGTTTTCACCGACACAACTGCCGCCGCCAGGGTCACCATGAGCGAAAGAGACAGCGCCGAAAGCGGATCGTGTTAGGCCGTGCTCGTTCAATATTTCGTTTTCACCGACACAACTGCCGCCGCCAGGGTCACCGTGAGCGAAAGAGACAGCGCCGAAAGCGGATCGTGTTAGGCCGTGCTCGTTCAATAATTCGTTTTCACCGACACAACTGCCGCCGCCAGGGTCACCATGAGCGAAAGAGACAGCGCCGAAAGCGGATCGTGTTAGGCCGTGCTCGTTCAATAATTCGTTTTCACCGAGACAACTGCCGCCGCCAGGGTCACCGTGAGCGAAAGAGACAGCGCCGAAAGCGGATCGTGTTAGGCCGTGCTCGTTCAATATTTCGTTTTCACCGACACAACTGCCGCCGCCAGGGTCACCGTGAGCGAAAGAGACAGCGCCGAAAGCGGATCGTGTTAGGCCGTGCTCGTTCAATATTTCGTTTTCACCGACACAACTGCCGCCGCCAGGGTCACCATGAGCGAAAGAGACAGCGCCGAAAGCGGATCGTGTTAGGCCGTGCTCGTTCAATAATTCGTTTTCACCGAGACAACTGCCGCCGCCAGGGTCACCGTGAGCGAAAGAGACAGCGCCGAAAGCGGATCGTGTTAGGCCGTGCTCGTTCAATATTTCGTTTTCACCGACACAACTGCCGCCGCCAAGGTCACCGTGAGCGAAAGAGACAGCGCCGAAAGCGGATCGTGTTAGGCCGTGCTCGTTCAATATTTCGTTTTCACCGACACAACTGCCGCCGCCAGGGTCACCGTGAGCGAAAGAGACAGCGCCGAAAGCGGATCGTGTTAGGCCGTGCTCGTTCAATAATTCGTTTTCACCGACACAACTGCCGCCGCCAGGGTCACCATGAGCGAAAGAGACAGCGCCGAAAGCGGATCGTGTTAGGCCGTGCTCGTTCAATATTTCGTTTTCACCGACACAACTGCCGCCGCCAGGGTCACCGTGAGCGAAAGAGACAGCGCCGAAAGCGGATCGTGTTAGGCCGTGCTCGTTCAATAATTCGTTTTCACCGACACAACTGCCGCCGCCAGGGTCACCATGAGCGAAAGAGACAGCGCCGAAAGCGGATCGTGTTAGGCCGTGCTCGTTCAATAATTCGTTTTCACCGAGACAACTGCCGCCGCCAGGGTCACCGTGAGCGAAAGAGACAGCGCCGAAAGCGGATCGTGTTAGGCCGTGCTCGTTCAATATTTCGTTTTCACCGACACAACTGCCGCCGCCAGGGTCACCGTGAGCGAAAGAGACAGCGCCGAAAGCGGATCGTGTTAGGCCGTGCTCGTTCAATAATTCGTTTTCACCGACACAACTGCCGCCGCCAGGGTCACCATGAGCGAAAGAGACAGCGCCGAAAGCGGATCGTGTTAGGCCGTGCTCGTTCAATAATTCGTTTTCACCGACACAACTGCCGCCGCCAGGGTCACCATGAGCGAAAGAGACAGCGCCGAAAGCGGATCGTGTTAGGCCGTGCTCGTTCAATAATTCGTTTTCACCGACACAACTGCCGCCGCCAGGGTCACCATGAGCGAAAGAGACAGCGCCGAAAGCTGATCGTGTTAGGCCGTGCTCGTTCAATATTTCGTTTTCACCGACACAACTGCCGCCGCCAGGGTCACCATGAGCGAAAGAGACAGCGCCGAAAGCGGATCGTGTTAGGCCGTGCTCGTTCAATAATTCGTTTTCACCGACACAACTGCCGCCGCCAGGGTCACCATGAGCGAAAGAGACAGCGCCGAAAGCGGATCGTGTTAGGCCGTGCTCGTTCAATATTTCGTTTTCACCGACACAACTGCCGCCGCCAGGGTCACCGTGAGCGAAAGAAACAGCGCCGAAAGCGGATCGTGTTAGGCCGTGCTCGTTCAATATTTCGTTTTCACCGACACAACTGCCGCCGCCAGGGTCACCGTGAGCGAAAGAGACAGCGCCGAAAGCGGATCGTGTTAGGCCGTGCTCGTTCAATAATTCGTTTTCACCGACACAACTGCCGCCGCCAGGGTCACCATGAGCGAAAGAGACAGCGGCGAAAGCGGATCGTGTTAGGCCGTGCTCGTTCAATATTTCGTTTTCACCGACACAACTGCCGCCGCCAGGGTCACCGTGAGCGAAAGAAACAGCGCCGAAAGCGGATCGTGTTAGGCCGTGCTCGTTCAATATTTCGTTTTCACCGACACAACTGCCGCCGCCAGGGTCACCGTGAGCGAAAGAGACAGCGCCGAAAGCGGATCGTGTTAGGCCGTGCTCGTTCAATATTTCGTTTTCACCGACACAACTGCCGCCGCCAGGGTCACCATGAGCGAAAGAGACAGCGCCGAAAGCGGATCGTGTTAGGCCGTGCTCGTTCAATATTTCGTTTTCACCGACACAACTGCCGCCGCCAGGGTCACCGTGAGCGAAAGAGACAGCGCCGAAAGCGGATCGTGTTAGGCCGTGCTCGTTCAATATTTCGTTTTCACCGACACAACTGCCGCCGCCAGGGTCACCATGAGCGAAAGAGACAGCGGCGAAAGCGGATCGTGTTAGGCCGTGCTCGTTCAATATTTCGTTTTCACCGACACAACTGCCGCCGCCAGGGTCACCGTGAGCGAAAGAAACAGCGCCGAAAGCGGATCGTGTTAGGCCGTGCTCGTTCAATATTTCGTTTTCACCGACACAACTGCCGCCGCCAGGGTCACCGTGAGCGAAAGAGACAGCGCCGAAAGCGGATCGTGTTAGGCCGTGCTCGTTCAATAATTCGTTTTCACCGACACAACTGCCGCCGCCAGGGTCACCATGAGCGAAAGAGACAGCGGCGAAAGCGGATCGTGTTAGGCCGTGCTCGTTCAATATTTCGTTTTCACCGACACAACTGCCGCCGCCAGGGTCACCGTGAGCGAAAGAAACAGCGCCGAAAGCGGATCGTGTTAGGCCGTGCTCGTTCAATATTTCGTTTTCACCGACACAACTGCCGCCGCCAGGGTCACCGTGAGCGAAAGAGACAGCGCCGAAAGCGGATCGTGTTAGGCCGTGCTCGTTCAATAATTCGTTTTCACCGACACAACTGCCGCCGCCAGGGTCACCATGAGCGAAAGAGACAGCGGCGAAAGCGGATCGTGTTAGGCCGTGCTCGTTCAATATTTCGTTTTCACCGACACAACTGCCGCCGCCAGGGTCACCGTGAGCGAAAGAAACAGCGCCGAAAGCGGATCGTGTTAGGCCGTGCTCGTTCAATATTTCGTTTTCACCGACACAACTGCCGCCGCCAGGGTCACCGTGAGCGAAAGAGACAGCGCCGAAAGCGGATCGTGTTAGGCCGTGCTCGTTCAATATTTCGTTTTCACCGACACAACTGCCGCCGCCAGGGTCACCATGAGCGAAAGAGACAGCGCCGAAAGCGGATCGTGTTAGGCCGTGCTCGTTCAATATTTCGTTTTCACCGACACAACTGCCGCCGCCAGGGTCACCGTGAGCGAAAGAGACAGCGCCGAAAGCGGATCGTGTTAGGCCGTGCTCGTTCAATATTTCGTTTTCACCGACACAACTGCCGCCGCCAGGGTCACCATGAGCGAAAGAGACAGCGGCGAAAGCGGATCGTGTTAGGCCGTGCTCGTTCAATATTTCGTTTTCACCGACACAACTGCCGCCGCCAGGGTCACCGTGAGCGAAAGAAACAGCGCCGAAAGCGGATCGTGTTAGGCCGTGCTCGTTCAATATTTCGTTTTCACCGACACAACTGCCGCCGCCAGGGTCACCGTGAGCGAAAGAGACAGCGCCGAAAGCGGATCGTGTTAGGCCGTGCTCGTTCAATAATTCGTTTTCACCGACACAACTGCCGCCGCCAGGGTCACCATGAGCGAAAGAGACAGCGCCGAAAGCGGATCGTGTTAGGCCATGCTCGTTCAATAATTCGTTTTCACCGACACAACTGCCGCCGCCAGGGTCACCGTGAGCGAAAGAGACAGCGCCGAAAGCGGATCGTGTTAGGCCGTGCTCGTTCAATAATTCGTTTTCACCGACACAACTGCCGCCGCCAGGGTCACCGTGAGCGAAAGAGACAGCGCCGAAAGCGGATCGTGTTAGGCCGTGCTCGTTCAATAATTCGTTTTCACCGACACAACTGCCGCCGCCAGGGTCACCGTGAGCGAAAGAGACAGCGCCGAAAGCGGATCGTGTTAGGCCGTGCTCGTTCAATAAGTCGCTTTCACCGACACAACTGCCGCCACCACGGTCACCGTGAGCGAAAGAGACAGCGCCGAAAGCGGATCGTGTTAGGCCGTGCTCGTTCAATAATTCGTTTTCACCGACACAACTGCCGCCACCACGGTCACCGTGAGCGAAAGAGACAGCGCCGAAAGCGGATCGTGTTAGGCCGTGCTCGTTCAATATTTCGTTTTCACCGACACAACTGCCGCCGCCAGGGTCACCGTGAGCGAAAGAGACAGCGCCGAAAGCGGATCGTGTTAGGCCGTGCTCGTTCAATATTTCGTTTTCACCGACACAACTGCCGCCGCCAGGGTCACCGTGAGCGAAAGAGACAGCGCCGAAAGCGGATCGTGTTAGGCCGTGCTCGTTCAATATTTCGTTTTCACCGACACAACTGCCGCCGCCAAGGTCACCGTGAGCGAAAGAGACAGCGCCGAAAGCGGATCGTGTTAGGCCGTGCTCGTTCAATATTTCGTTTTCACCGACACAACTGCCGCCGCCAGGGTCACCGTGAGCGAAAGAGACAGCGCCGAAAGCGGATCGTGTTAGGCCGTGCTCGTTCAATATTTCGTTTTCACCGACACAACTGCCGCCGCCATGGTCACCGTGAGCGAAAGAGACAGCGCCGAAAGCGGATCGTGTTAGGCCGTGCTCGTTCAATATTTCGTTTTCACCGACACAACTGCCGCCGCCAGGGTCACCGTGAGCGAAAGAGACAGCGCCGAAAGCGGATCGTGTTAGGCCGTGCTCGTTCAATAATTCGTTTTCACCGACACAACTGCCGCCGCCAGGGTCACCATGAGCGAAAGAGACAGCGCCGAAAGCGGATCGTGTTAGGCCGTGCTCGTTCAATAATTCGTTTTCACCGAGACAACTGCCGCCGCCAGGGTCACCGTGAGCGAAAGAGACAGCGCCGAAAGCGGATCGTGTTAGGCCGTGCTCGTTCAATATTTCGTTTTCACCGACACAACTGCCGCCGCCAAGGTCACCGTGAGCGAAAGAGACAGCGCCGAAAGCGGATCGTGTTAGGCCGTGCTCGTTCAATATTTCGTTTTCACCGACACAACTGCCGCCGCCAGGGTCACCGTGAGCGAAAGAGACAGCGCCGAAAGCGGATCGTGTTAGGCCGTGCTCGTTCAATAATTCGTTTTCACCGACACAACTGCCGCCGCCAGGGTCACCATGAGCGAAAGAGACAGCGCCGAAAGCGGATCGTGTTAGGCCGTGCTCGTTCAATATTTCGTTTTCACCGACACAACTGCCGCCGCCAGGGTCACCGTGAGCGAAAGAGACAGCGCCGAAAGCGGATCGTGTTAGGCCGTGCTCGTTCAATAATTCGTTTTCACCGACACAACTGCCGCCGCCAGGGTCACCATGAGCGAAAGAGACAGCGCCGAAAGCGGATCGTGTTAGGCCGTGCTCGTTCAATAATTCCTTTTCACCGACACAACTGCCGCCGCCACGGTCACCGTGAGCGAAAGAGACAGCGCCGAAAGCGGATCGTGTTAGGCCGTGCTCGTTCAATAATTCGTTTTCACCGACACAACTGCCGCCGCCAGGGTCACCGTGAGCGAAAGAGACAGCGCCGAAAGCGGATCGTGTTAGGCCGTGCTCGTTCAATAATTCGTTTTCACCGACACAACTGCCGCCGCCAGGGTCACCATGAGCGAAAGAGACAGCGCCGAAAGCGGATCGTGTTAGGCCGTGCTCGTTCAATAATTCGTTTTCACCGACACAACTGCCGCCGCCAGGGTCACCGTGAGCGAAAGAGACAGCGCCGAAAGCGGATCGTGTTAGGCCGTGCTCGTTCAATAATTCGTTTTCACCGACACAACTGCCGCCGCCAGGGTCACCATGAGCGAAAGAGACAGCGCCGAAAGCGGATCGTGTTAGGCCGTGCTCGTTCAATAATTCGTTTTCACCGAGACAACTGCCGCCGCCAGGGTCACCGTGAGCGAAAGAGACAGCGCCGAAAGCGGATCGTGTTAGGCCGTGCTCGTTCAATATTTCGTTTTCACCGACACAACTGCCGCCGCCAAGGTCACCGTGAGCGAAAGAGACAGCGCCGAAAGCGGATCGTGTTAGGCCGTGCTCGTTCAATATTTCGTTTTCACCGACACAACTGCCGCCGCCAGGGTCACCGTGAGCGAAAGAGACAGCGCCGAAAGCGGATCGTGTTAGGCCGTGCTCGTTCAATATTTCGTTTTCACCGACACAACTGCCGCCGCCAGGGTCACCGTGAGCGAAAGAGACAGCGCCGAAAGCGGATCGTGTTAGGCCGTGCTCGTTCAATATTTCGTTTTCACCGACACAACTGCCGCCGCCAGGGTCACCGTGAGCGAAAGAGACAGCGCCGAAAGCGGATCGTGTTAGGCCGTGCTCGTTCAATATTTCGTTTTCACCGACACAACTGCCGCCGCCAGGGTCACCGTGAGCGAAAGAGACAGCGCCGAAAGCGGATCGTGTTAGGCCGTGCTCGTTCAATATTTCGTTTTCACCGACACAACTGCCGCCGCCAAGGTCACCGTGAGCGAAAGAGACAGCGCCGAAAGCGGATCGTGTTAGGCCGTGCTCGTTCAATATTTCGTTTTCACCGACACAACTGCCGCCGCCAGGGTCACCGTGAGCGAAAGAGACAGCGCCGAAAGCGGATCGTGTTAGGCCGTGCTCGTTCAATATTTCGTTTTCACCGACACAACTGCCGCCGCCAAGGTCACCGTGTGCGAAAGAGACAGCGCCGAAAGCGGATCGTGTTAGGCCGTGCTCGTTCAATATTTCGTTTTCACCGACACAACTGCCGCCGCCAGGGTCACCGTGAGCGAAAGAGACAGCGCCGAAAGCGGATCGTGTTAGGCCGTGCTCGTTCAATATTTCGTTTTCACCGACACAACTGCCGCCGCCATGGTCACCGTGAGCGAAAGAGACAGCGCCGAAAGCGGATCGTGTTAGGCCGTGCTCGTTCAATATTTCGTTTTCACCGACACAACTGCCGCCGCCAGGGTCACCGTGAGCGAAAGAGACAGCGCCGAAAGCGGATCGTGTTAGGCCGTGCTCGTTCAATAATTCGTTTTCACCGACACAACTGCCGCCGCCAGGGTCACCATGAGCGAAAGAGACAGCGCCGAAAGCGGATCGTGTTAGGCCGTGCTCGTTCAATAATTCGTTTTCACCGAGACAACTGCCGCCGCCAGGGTCACCGTGAGCGAAAGAGACAGCGCCGAAAGCGGATCGTGTTAGGCCGTGCTCGTTCAATATTTCGTTTTCACCGACACAACTGCCGCCGCCAAGGTCACCGTGAGCGAAAGAGACAGCGCCGAAAGCGGATCGTGTTAGGCCGTGCTCGTTCAATATTTCGTTTTCACCGACACAACTGCCGCCGCCAGGGTCACCGTGAGCGAAAGAGACAGCGCCGAAAGCGGATCGTGTTAGGCCGTGCTCGTTCAATAATTCGTTTTCACCGACACAACTGCCGCCGCCAGGGTCACCATGAGCGAAAGAGACAGCGCCGAAAGCGGATCGTGTTAGGCCGTGCTCGTTCAATATTTCGTTTTCACCGACACAACTGCCGCCGCCAGGGTCACCGTGAGCGAAAGAGACAGCGCCGAAAGCGGATCGTGTTAGGCCGTGCTCGTTCAATAATTCGTTTTCACCGACACAACTGCCGCCGCCAGGGTCACCATGAGCGAAAGAGACAGCGCCGAAAGCGGATCGTGTTAGGCCGTGCTCGTTCAATAATTCGTTTTCACCGAGACAACTGCCGCCGCCAGGGTCACCGTGAGCGAAAGAGACAGCGCCGAAAGCGGATCGTGTTAGGCCGTGCTCGTTCAATATTTCGTTTTCACCGACACAACTGCCGCCGCCAGGGTCACCGTGAGCGAAAGAGACAGCGCCGAAAGCGGATCGTGTTAGGCCGTGCTCGTTCAATATTTCGTTTTCACCGACACAACTGCCGCCGCCAGGGTCACCATGAGCGAAAGAGACAGCGCCGAAAGCGGATCGTGTTAGGCCGTGCTCGTTCAATAATTCGTTTTCACCGAGACAACTGCCGCCGCCAGGGTCACCGTGAGCGAAAGAGACAGCGCCGAAAGCGGATCGTGTTAGGCCGTGCTCGTTCAATATTTCGTTTTCACCGACACAACTGCCACCGCCAAGGTCACCGTGAGCGAAAGAGACAGCGCCGAAAGCGGATCGTGTTAGGCCGTGCTCGTTCAATATTTCGTTTTCACCGACACAACTGCCGCCGCCAGGGTCACCGTGAGCGAAAGAGACAGCGCCGAAAGCGGATCGTGTTAGGCCGTGCTCGTTCAATAATTCGTTTTCACCGACACAACTGCCGCCGCCAGGGTCACCATGAGCGAAAGAGACAGCGCCGAAAGCGGATCGTGTTAGGCCGTGCTCGTTCAATATTTCGTTTTCACCGACACAACTGCCGCCGCCAGGGTCACCGTGAGCGAAAGAGACAGCGCCGAAAGCGGATCGTGTTAGGCCGTGCTCGTTCAATAATTCGTTTTCACCGACACAACTGCCGCCGCCAGGGTCACCATGAGCGAAAGAGACAGCGCCGAAAGCGGATCGTGTTAGGCCGTGCTCGTTCAATAATTCGTTTTCACCGAGACAACTGCCGCCGCCAGGGTCACCGTGAGCGAAAGAGACAGCGCCGAAAGCGGATCGTGTTAGGCCGTGCTCGTTCAATATTTCGTTTTCACCGACACAACTGCCGCCGCCAGGGTCACCATGAGCGAAAGAGACAGCGCCGAAAGCGGATCGTGTTAGGCCGTGCTCGTTCAATAATTCGTTTTCACCGACACAACTGCCGCCGCCAGGGTCACCATGAGCGAAAGAGACAGCGCCGAAAGCGGATCGTGTTAGGCCGTGCTCGTTCAATAATTCGTTTTCACCGACACAACTGCCGCCGCCAGGGTCACCATGAGCGAAAGAGACAGCGCCGAAAGCGGATCGTGTTAGGCCGTGCTCGTTCAATAATTCGTTTTCACCGACACAACTGCCGCCGCCAGGGTCACCATGAGCGAAAGAGACAGCGCCGAAAGCTGATCGTGTTAGGCCGTGCTCGTTCAATATTTCGTTTTCACCGACACAACTGCCGCCGCCAGGGTCACCATGAGCGAAAGAGACAGCGCCGAAAGCGGATCGTGTTAGGCCGTGCTCGTTCAATAATTCGTTTTCACCGACACAACTGCCGCCGCCAGGGTCACCATGAGCGAAAGAGACAGCGCCGAAAGCGGATCGTGTTAGGCCGTGCTCGTTCAATATTTCGTTTTCACCGACACAACTGCCGCCGCCAGGGTCACCGTGAGCGAAAGAAACAGCGCCGAAAGCGGATCGTGTTAGGCCGTGCTCGTTCAATATTTCGTTTTCACCGACACAACTGCCGCCGCCAGGGTCACCGTGAGCGAAAGAGACAGCGCCGAAAGCGGATCGTGTTAGGCCGTGCTCGTTCAATAATTCGTTTTCACCGACACAACTGCCGCCGCCAGGGTCACCATGAGCGAAAGAGACAGCGGCGAAAGCGGATCGTGTTAGGCCGTGCTCGTTCAATATTTCGTTTTCACCGACACAACTGCCGCCGCCAGGGTCACCGTGAGCGAAAGAGACAGCGCCGAAAGCGGATCGTGTTAGGCCGTGCTCGTTCAATAATTCGTTTTCACCGACACAACTGCCGCCGCCAGGGTCACCATGAGCGAAAGAGACAGCGCCGAAAGCGGATCGTGTTAGGCCATGCTCGTTCAATAATTCGTTTTCACCGACACAACTGCCGCCGCCAGGGTCACCGTGAGCGAAAGAGACAGCGCCGAAAGCGGATCGTGTTAGGCCGTGCTCGTTCAATAATTCGTTTTCACCGACACAACTGCCGCCGCCAGGGTCACCGTGAGCGAAAGAGACAGCGCCGAAAGCGGATCGTGTTAGGCCGTGCTCGTTCAATAATTCGTTTTCACCGACACAACTGCCGCCGCCAGGGTCACCGTGAGCGAAAGAGACAGCGCCGAAAGCGGATCGTGTTAGGCCGTGCTCGTTCAATAAGTCGCTTTCACCGACACAACTGCCGCCACCACGGTCACCGTGAGCGAAAGAGACAGCGCCGAAAGCGGATCGTGTTAGGCCGTGCTCGTTCAATAATTCGTTTTCACCGACACAACTGCCGCCGCCAGGGTCACCGTGAGCGAAAGAGACAGCGCCGAAAGCGGATCGTGTTAGGCCGTGCTCGTTCAATATTTCGTTTTCACCGACACAACTGCCGCCGCCAAGGTCACCGTGAGCGAAAGAGACAGCGCCGAAAGCGGATCGTGTTAGGCCGTGCTCGTTCAATATTTCGTTTTCACCGACACAACTGCCGCCGCCAGGGTCACCGTGAGCGAAAGAGACAGCGCCGAAAGCGGATCGTGTTAGGCCGTGCTCGTTCAATAATTCGTTTTCACCGACACAACTGCCGCCGCCAGGGTCACCATGAGCGAAAGAGACAGCGCCGAAAGCGGATCGTGTTAGGCCGTGCTCGTTCAATAATTCGTTTTCACCGAGACAACTGCCGCCGCCAGGGTCACCGTGAGCGAAAGAGACAGCGCCGAAAGCGGATCGTGTTAGGCCGTGCTCGTTCAATATTTCGTTTTCACCGACACAACTGCCGCCGCCAAGGTCACCGTGAGCGAAAGAGACAGCGCCGAAAGCGGATCGTGTTAGGCCGTGCTCGTTCAATATTTCGTTTTCACCGACACAACTGCCGCCGCCAGGGTCACCGTGAGCGAAAGAGACAGCGCCGAAAGCGGATCGTGTTAGGCCGTGCTCGTTCAATAATTCGTTTTCACCGACACAACTGCCGCCGCCAGGGTCACCATGAGCGAAAGAGACAGCGCCGAAAGCGGATCGTGTTAGGCCGTGCTCGTTCAATATTTCGTTTTCACCGACACAACTGCCGCCGCCAGGGTCACCGTGAGCGAAAGAGACAGCGCCGAAAGCGGATCGTGTTAGGCCGTGCTCGTTCAATAATTCGTTTTCACCGACACAACTGCCGCCGCCAGGGTCACCATGAGCGAAAGAGACAGCGCCGAAAGCGGATCGTGTTAGGCCGTGCTCGTTCAATAATTCGTTTTCACCGAGACAACTGCCGCCGCCAGGGTCACCGTGAGCGAAAGAGACAGCGCCGAAAGCGGATCGTGTTAGGCCGTGCTCGTTCAATATTTCGTTTTCACCGACACAACTGCCGCCGCCAGGGTCACCGTGAGCGAAAGAGACAGCGCCGAAAGCGGATCGTGTTAGGCCGTGCTCGTTCAATATTTCGTTTTCACCGACACAACTGCCGCCGCCAGGGTCACCATGAGCGAAAGAGACAGCGCCGAAAGCGGATCGTGTTAGGCCGTGCTCGTTCAATAATTCGTTTTCACCGAGACAACTGCCGCCGCCAGGGTCACCGTGAGCGAAAGAGACAGCGCCGAAAGCGGATCGTGTTAGGCCGTGCTCGTTCAATATTTCGTTTTCACCGACACAACTGCCACCGCCAAGGTCACCGTGAGCGAAAGAGACAGCGCCGAAAGCGGATCGTGTTAGGCCGTGCTCGTTCAATATTTCGTTTTCACCGACACAACTGCCGCCGCCAGGGTCACCGTGAGCGAAAGAGACAGCGCCGAAAGCGGATCGTGTTAGGCCGTGCTCGTTCAATAATTCGTTTTCACCGACACAACTGCCGCCGCCAGGGTCACCATGAGCGAAAGAGACAGCGCCGAAAGCGGATCGTGTTAGGCCGTGCTCGTTCAATATTTCGTTTTCACCGACACAACTGCCGCCGCCAGGGTCACCGTGAGCGAAAGAGACAGCGCCGAAAGCGGATCGTGTTAGGCCGTGCTCGTTCAATAATTCGTTTTCACCGACACAACTGCCGCCGCCAGGGTCACCATGAGCGAAAGAGACAGCGCCGAAAGCGGATCGTGTTAGGCCGTGCTCGTTCAATAATTCGTTTTCACCGAGACAACTGCCGCCGCCAGGGTCACCGTGAGCGAAAGAGACAGCGCCGAAAGCGGATCGTGTTAGGCCGTGCTCGTTCAATATTTCGTTTTCACCGACACAACTGCCGCCGCCAGGGTCACCATGAGCGAAAGAGACAGCGCCGAAAGCGGATCGTGTTAGGCCGTGCTCGTTCAATAATTCGTTTTCACCGACACAACTGCCGCCGCCAGGGTCACCATGAGCGAAAGAGACAGCGCCGAAAGCGGATCGTGTTAGGCCGTGCTCGTTCAATAATTCGTTTTCACCGACACAACTGCCGCCGCCAGGGTCACCATGAGCGAAAGAGACAGCGCCGAAAGCGGATCGTGTTAGGCCGTGCTCGTTCAATAATTCGTTTTCACCGACACAACTGCCGCCGCCAGGGTCACCATGAGCGAAAGAGACAGCGCCGAAAGCTGATCGTGTTAGGCCGTGCTCGTTCAATATTTCGTTTTCACCGACACAACTGCCGCCGCCAGGGTCACCATGAGCGAAAGAGACAGCGCCGAAAGCGGATCGTGTTAGGCCGTGCTCGTTCAATAATTCGTTTTCACCGACACAACTGCCGCCGCCAGGGTCACCATGAGCGAAAGAGACAGCGCCGAAAGCGGATCGTGTTAGGCCGTGCTCGTTCAATATTTCGTTTTCACCGACACAACTGCCGCCGCCAGGGTCACCGTGAGCGAAAGAAACAGCGCCGAAAGCGGATCGTGTTAGGCCGTGCTCGTTCAATATTTCGTTTTCACCGACACAACTGCCGCCGCCAGGGTCACCGTGAGCGAAAGAGACAGCGCCGAAAGCGGATCGTGTTAGGCCGTGCTCGTTCAATAATTCGTTTTCACCGACACAACTGCCGCCGCCAGGGTCACCATGAGCGAAAGAGACAGCGGCGAAAGCGGATCGTGTTAGGCCGTGCTCGTTCAATATTTCGTTTTCACCGACACAACTGCCGCCGCCAGGGTCACCGTGAGCGAAAGAGACAGCGCCGAAAGCGGATCGTGTTAGGCCGTGCTCGTTCAATAATTCGTTTTCACCGACACAACTGCCGCCGCCAGGGTCACCATGAGCGAAAGAGACAGCGCCGAAAGCGGATCGTGTTAGGCCATGCTCGTTCAATAATTCGTTTTCACCGACACAACTGCCGCCGCCAGGGTCACCGTGAGCGAAAGAGACAGCGCCGAAAGCGGATCGTGTTAGGCCGTGCTCGTTCAATAATTCGTTTTCACCGACACAACTGCCGCCGCCAGGGTCACCGTGAGCGAAAGAGACAGCGCCGAAAGCGGATCGTGTTAGGCCGTGCTCGTTCAATAATTCGTTTTCACCGACACAACTGCCGCCGCCAGGGTCACCGTGAGCGAAAGAGACAGCGCCGAAAGCGGATCGTGTTAGGCCGTGCTCGTTCAATAAGTCGCTTTCACCGACACAACTGCCGCCACCACGGTCACCGTGAGCGAAAGAGACAGCGCCGAAAGCGGATCGTGTTAGGCCGTGCTCGTTCAATAATTCGTTTTCACCGACACAACTGCCGCCGCCAGGGTCACCGTGAGCGAAAGAGACAGCGCCGAAAGCGGATCGTGTTAGGCCGTGCTCGTTCAATAATTCGTTTTCACCGACACAACTGCCGCCGCCAGGGTCACCGTGAGCGAAAGAGACAGCGCCGAAAGCGGATCGTGTTAGGCCGTGCTCGTTCAATAATTCGTTTTCACCGACACAACTGCCGCCGCCAGGGTCACCGTGAGCGAAAGAGACAGCGCCGAAAGCGGATCGTGTTAGGCCGTGCTCGTTCAATAATTCGTTTTCACCGACACAACTGCCGCCGCCAGGGTCACCGTGAGCGAAAGAGACAGCGCCGAAAGCGGATCGTGTTAGGCCATGCTCGTTCAATAATTCGTTTTCACCGACACAACTGCCGCCGCCAGGGTCACCGTGAGCGAAAGAGACAGCGCCGAAAGCGGATCGTGTTAGGCCGTGCTCGTTCAATAATTCGTTTTCACCGACACAACTGCCGCCGCCAGGGTCACCGTGAGCGAAAGAGACAGCGCCGAAAGCGGATCGTGTTAGGCCGTGCTCGTTCAATAATTCGTTTTCACCGACACAACTGCCGCCGCCAGGGTCACCGTGAGCGAAAGAGACAGCGCCGAAAGCGGATCGTGTTAGGCCGTGCTCGTTCAATAAGTCGCTTTCACCGACACAACTGCCGCCACCACGGTCACCGTGAGCGAAAGAGACAGCGCCGAAAGCGGATCGTGTTAGGCCGTGCTCGTTCAATAATTCGTTTTCACCGACACAACTGCCGCCACCACGGTCACCGTGAGCGAAAGAGACAGCGCCGAAAGCGGATCGTGTTAGGCCGTGCTCGTTCAATATTTCGTTTTCACCGACACAACTGCCGCCGCCAGGGTCACCGTGAGCGAAAGAGACAGCGCCGAAAGCGGATCGTGTTAGGCCGTGCTCGTTCAATATTTCGTTTTCACCGACACAACTGCCGCCGCCAGGGTCACCGTGAGCGAAAGAGACAGCGCCGAAAGCGGATCGTGTTAGGCCGTGCTCGTTCAATATTTCGTTTTCACCGACACAACTGCCGCCGCCAAGGTCACCGTGAGCGAAAGAGACAGCGCCGAAAGCGGATCGTGTTAGGCCGTGCTCGTTCAATATTTCGTTTTCACCGACACAACTGCCGCCGCCAGGGTCACCGTGAGCGAAAGAGACAGCGCCGAAAGCGGATCGTGTTAGGCCGTGCTCGTTCAATATTTCGTTTTCACCGACACAACTGCCGCCGCCATGGTCACCGTGAGCGAAAGAGACAGCGCCGAAAGCGGATCGTGTTAGGCCGTGCTCGTTCAATATTTCGTTTTCACCGACACAACTGCCGCCGCCAGGGTCACCGTGAGCGAAAGAGACAGCGCCGAAAGCGGATCGTGTTAGGCCGTGCTCGTTCAATAATTCGTTTTCACCGACACAACTGCCGCCGCCAGGGTCACCATGAGCGAAAGAGACAGCGCCGAAAGCGGATCGTGTTAGGCCGTGCTCGTTCAATAATTCGTTTTCACCGAGACAACTGCCGCCGCCAGGGTCACCGTGAACGAAAGAGACAGCGCCGAAAGCGGATCGTGTTAGGCCGTGCTCGTTCAATATTTCGTTTTCACCGACACAACTGCCGCCGCCAAGGTCACCGTGAGCGAAAGAGACAGCGCCGAAAGCGGATCGTGTTAGGCCGTGCTCGTTCAATATTTCGTTTTCACCGACACAACTGCCGCCGCCAGGGTCACCATGAGCGAAAGAGACAGCGCCGAAAGCGGATCGTGTTAGGCCGTGCTCGTTCAATAATTCGTTTTCACCGACACAACTGCCGCCGCCAGGGTCACCATGAGCGAAAGAGACAGCGCCGAAAGCGGATCGTGTTAGGCCGTGCTCGTTCAATATTTCGTTTTCACCGACACAACTGCCGCCGCCAGGGTCACCGTGAGCGAAAGAGACAGCGCCGAAAGCGGATCGTGTTAGGCCGTGCTCGTTCAATAATTCGTTTTCACCGACACAACTGCCGCCGCCAGGGTCACCATGAGCGAAAGAGACAGCGCCGAAAGCGGATCGTGTTAGGCCGTGCTCGTTCAATAATTCGTTTTCACCGAGACAACTGCCGCCGCCAGGGTCACCGTGAGCGAAAGAGACAGCGCCGAAAGCGGATCGTGTTAGGCCGTGCTCGTTCAATATTTCGTTTTCACCGACACAACTGCCGCCGCCAGGGTCACCGTGAGCGAAAGAGACAGCGCCGAAAGCGGATCGTGTTAGGCCGTGCTCGTTCAATATTTCGTTTTCACCGACACAACTGCCGCCGCCAGGGTCACCATGAGCGAAAGAGACAGCGCCGAAAGCGGATCGTGTTAGGCCGTGCTCGTTCAATAATTCGTTTTCACCGAGACAACTGCCGCCGCCAGGGTCACCGTGAGCGAAAGAGACAGCGCCGAAAGCGGATCGTGTTAGGCCGTGCTCGTTCAATATTTCGTTTTCACCGACACAACTGCCGCCGCCAAGGTCACCGTGAGCGAAAGAGACAGCGCCGAAAGCGGATCGTGTTAGGCCGTGCTCGTTCAATATTTCGTTTTCACCGACACAACTGCCGCCGCCAGGGTCACCGTGAGCGAAAGAGACAGCGCCGAAAGCGGATCGTGTTAGGCCGTGCTCGTTCAATAATTCGTTTTCACCGACACAACTGCCGCCGCCAGGGTCACCATGAGCGAAAGAGACAGCGCCGAAAGCGGATCGTGTTAGGCCGTGCTCGTTCAATATTTCGTTTTCACCGACACAACTGCCGCCGCCAGGGTCACCGTGAGCGAAAGAGACAGCGCCGAAAGCGGATCGTGTTAGGCCGTGCTCGTTCAATAATTCGTTTTCACCGACACAACTGCCGCCACCAGGGTCACCATGAGCGAAAGAGACAGCGCCGAAAGCGGATCGTGTTAGGCCGTGCTCGTTCAATAATTCGTTTTCACCGAGACAACTGCCGCCGCCAGGGTCACCGTGAGCGAAAGAGACAGCGCCGAAAGCGGATCGTGTTAGGCCGTGCTCGTTCAATATTTCGTTTTCACCGACACAACTGCCGCCGCCAGGGTCACCATGAGCGAAAGAGACAGCGCCGAAAGCGGATCGTGTTAGGCCGTGCTCGTTCAATAATTCGTTTTCACCGACACAACTGCCGCCGCCAGGGTCACCATGAGCGAAAGAGACAGCGCCGAAAGCGGATCGTGTTAGGCCGTGCTCGTTCAATAATTCGTTTTCACCGACACAACTGCCGCCGCCAGGGTCACCATGAGCGAAAGAGACAGCGCCGAAAGCTGATCGTGTTAGGCCGTGCTCGTTCAATATTTCGTTTTCACCGACACAACTGCCGCCGCCAGGGTCACCACGAGCGAAAGAGACAGCGCCGAAAGCGGATCGTGTTAGGCCGTGCTCGTTCAATAATTCGTTTTCACCGACACAACTGCCGCCGCCAGGGTCACCATGAGCGAAAGAGACAGCGCCGAAAGCGGATCGTGTTAGGCCGTGCTCGTTCAATAATTCGTTTTCACCGACACAACTGCCGCCGCCAGGGTCACCATGAGCGAAAGAGACAGCGCCGAAAGCGGATCGTGTTAGGCCGTGCTCGTTCAATAATCCGTTTTCACCGACACAACTGCCGCCGCCAGGGTCACCATGAGCGAAAGAGACAGCGCCGAAAGCGGATCGTGTTAGGCCGTGCTCGTTCAATATTTCGTTTTCACCGACACAACTGCCGCCGCCAGGGTCACCATGAGCGAAAGAAACAGCGCCGAAAGCTGATCGTGTTAGGCCGTGCTCGTTCAATAATTCGTTTTCACCGACACAACTGCCGCCGCCAGGGTCACCATGAGCGAAAGAGACAGCGCCGAAAGCGGATCGTGTTAGGCCGTGCTCGTTCAATAATTCGTTTTCACCGACACAACTGCCGCCGCCAGGGTCACCATGAGCGAAAGAGACAGCGCCGAAAGCGGATCGTGTTAGGCCGTGCTCGTTCAATATTTCGTTTTCACCGACACAACTGCCGCCGCCAGGGTCACCATGAGCGAAAGAGACAGCGCCGAAAGCGGATCGTGTTAGGCCGTGCTCGTTCAATATTTCGTTTTCACCGACACAACTGCCGCCGCCAGGGTCACCATGAGCGAAAGAGACAGCGCCGAAAGCGGATCGTGTTAGGCCGTGCTCGTTCAATAATTCGTTTTCACCGACACAACTGCCGCCGCCAGGGTCACCATGAGCGAAAGAGACAGCGCCGAAAGCGGATCGTGTTAGGCCGTGCTCGTTCAATATTTCGTTTTCACCGACACAACTGCCGCCGCCAGGGTCACCATGAGCGAAAGAGACAGCGCCGAAAGCTGATCGTGTTAGGCCGTGCTCGTTCAATATTTCGTTTTCACCGACACAACTGCCGCCGCCAGGGTCACCATGAGCGAAAGAGACAGCGCCGAAAGCGGATCGTGTTAGGCCGTGCTCGTTCAATAATTCGTTTTCACCGACACAACTGCCGCCGCCAGGGTCACCATGAGCGAAAGAGACAGCGCCGAAAGCGGATCGTGTTAGGCCGTGCTCGTTCAATATTTCGTTTTCACCGACACAACTGCCGCCGCCAGGGTCACCGTGAGCGAAAGAAACAGCGCCGAAAGCGGATCGTGTTAGGCCGTGCTCGTTCAATATTTCGTTTTCACCGACACAACTGCCGCCGCCAGGGTCACCGTGAGCGAAAGAGACAGCGCCGAAAGCGGATCGTGTTAGGCCGTGCTCGTTCAATAATTCGTTTTCACCGACACAACTGCCGCCGCCAGGGTCACCATGAGCGAAAGAGACAGCGCCGAAAGCGGATCGTGTTAGGCCGTGCTCGTTCAATATTTCGTTTTCACCGACACAACTGCCGCCGCCAGGGTCACCGTGAGCGAAAGAGACAGCGCCGAAAACGGATCGTGTTAGGCCGTGCTCGTTCAATAATTCGTTTTCACCGACACAACTGCCGCCGCCAGGGTCACCATGAGCGAAAGAGACAGCGCCGAAAGCGGATCGTGTTAGGCCATGCTCGTTCAATAATTCGTTTTCACCGACACAACTGCCGCCGCCAGGGTCACCGTGAGCGAAAGAGACAGCGCCGAAAGCGGATCGTGTTAGGCCGTGCTCGTTCAATAATTCGTTTTCACCGACACAACTGCCGCCGCCAGGGTCACCGTGAGCGAAAGAGACAGCGCCGAAAGCGGATCGTGTTAGGCCGTGCTCGTTCAATAATTCGTTTTCACCGACACAACTGCCGCCGCCAGGGTCACCGTGAGCGAAAGAGACAGCGCCGAAAGCGGATCGTGTTAGGCCGTGCTCGTTCAATAAGTCGCTTTCACCGACACAACTGCCGCCGCCAGGGCCACCGTGAGCGAAAGAGACAGCGCCGAAAGCGGATCGTGTTAGGCCGTGCTCGTTCAATAATTCGTTTTCACCGACACAACTGCCGCCGCCAGGGTCACCGTGAGCGAAAGAGACAGCGCCGAAAGCGAATCGTGTTAGGCCGTGCTCGTTCAATAAGTCGCTTTCACCGACACAACTGCCGCCGCCAGGGTCACCGTGAGCGAAAGAGACAGCGCCGAAAGCGGATCGTGTTAGGCCGTGCTCGTTCAATAATTCGTTTTCACCGACACAACTGCCGCCGCCAGGGTCACCGTGAGCGAAAGAGACAGCGCCGAAAGCGGATCGTGTTAGGCCGTGCTCGTTCAATAATTCGTTTTCACCGACACAACTGCCGCCGCCAGGGTCACCGTGAGCGAAAGAGACAGCGCCGAAAGCGGATCGTGTTAGGCCGTGCTCGTTCAATAAGTCGCTTTCACCGACACAACTGCCGCCACCACGGTCACCGTGAGCGAAAGAGACAGCGCCGAAAGCGGATCGTGTTAGGCCGTGCTCGTTCAATAATTCGTTTTCACCGACACAACTGCCGCCACCACGGTCACCGTGAGCGAAAGAGACAGCGCCGAAAGCGGATCGTGTTAGGCCATGCTCGTTCAATATTTCGTTTTCACCGACACAACTGCCGCCACCACGGTCACCGTGAGCGAAAGAGACAGCGCCGAAAGCGGATCGTGTTAGGCCGTGCTCGTTCAATAATTCGCTTTCACCGACACAACTGCCGCCGCCAGGGCCACCGTGAGCGAAAGAGACAGCGCCGAACGCGGATCGTCGGAGGCCGTGCTCGTTCAATAAGTCGCTTTCACCGACACAACTGCCGCCACCACGGTCACCGTGAGCGAAAGAGACAGCGCCGAAAGCGGATCGTGTTAGGCCGTGCTCGTTCAATAATTCGCTTTCACCGACACAACTGCCGCCGCCAGGGTCACCGTGAGCGAAAGAGACAGCGCCGAAAGCGGATCGTGTTAGGCCGTGCTCGTTCAATAATTCGTTTTCACCGACACAACTGCCGCCACCACGGTCACCGTGAGCGAAAGAGACAGCGCCGAAAGCGGATCGTGTTAGGCCGTGCTCGTTCAATAATTCGTTTTCACCGACACAACTGCCGCCGCCAGGGTCACCATGAGCGAAAGAGACAGCGCCGAAAGCGGATCGTGTTAGGCCGTGCTCGTTCAATAATTCGTTTTCACCGACACAACTGCCGCCGCCAGGGTCACCGTGAGCGAAAGAGACAGCGCCGAAAGCGGATCGTGTTAGGCCGTGCTCGTTCAATAATTCGTTTTCACCGACACAACTGCCGCCGCCAGGGTCACCGTGAGCGAAAGAGACAGCGCCGAAAGCGGATCGTGTTAGGCCGTGCTCGTTCAATAATTCGTTTTCACCGACACAACTGCCGCCGCCAGGGTCACCATGAGCGAAAGAGACAGCGCCGAAAGCGGATCGTGTTAGGCCGTGCTCGTTCAATAATTCGTTTTCACCGACACAACTGCCGCCGCCAGGGTCACCGTGAGCGAAAGAGACAGCGCCGAAAGCGGATCGTGTTAGGCCGTGCTCGTTCAATAATTCGTTTTCACCGACACAACTGCCGCCGCCAGGGTCACCGTGAGCGAAAGAGACAGCGCCGAAAGCGGATCGTGTTAGGCCGTGCTCGTTCAATAATTCGTTTTCACCGACACAACTGCCGCCGCCAGGGTCACCATGAGCGAAAGAGACAGCGCCGAAAGCGGATCGTGTTAGGCCGTGCTCGTTCAATAATTCGTTTTCACCGACACAACTGCCGCCGCCAGGGTCACCGTGAGCGAAAGAGACAGCGCCGAAAGCGGATCGTGTTAGGCCGTGCTCGTTCAATAATTCGTTTTCACCGACACAACTGCCGCCGCCAGGGTCACCATGAGCGAAAGAGACAGCGCCGAAAGCGGATCGTGTTAGGCCGTGCTCGTTCAATAATTCGTTTTCACCGACACAACTGCCGCCGCCAGGGTCACCGTGAGCGAAAGAGACAGCGCCGAAAGCGGATCGTGTTAGGCCGTGCTCGTTCAATAATTCGTTTTCACCGACACAACTGCCGCCGCCAGGGTCACCGTGAGCGAAAGAGACAGCGCCGAAAGCGGATCGTGTTAGGCCGTGCTCGTTCAATAATTCGTTTTCACCGACACAACTGCCGCCGCCAGGGTCACCGTGAGCGAAAGAGACAGCGCCGAAAGCGGATCGTGTTAGGCCGTGCTCGTTCAATAATTCGTTTTCACCGACACAACTGCCGCCGCCAGGGTCACCGTGAGCGAAAGAGACAGCGCCGAAAGCGGATCGTGTTAGGCCGTGCTCGTTCAATAAGTCGCTTTCACCGACACAACTGCCGCCACCACGGTCACCGTGAGCGAAAGAGACAGCGCCGAAAGCGGATCGTGTTAGGCCGTGCTCGTTCAATAATTCGTTTTCACCGACACAACTGCCGCCACCACGGTAACCGTGAGCGAAAGAGACAGCGCCGAAAGCGGATCGTGTTAGGCCGTGCTCGTTCAATAAGTCGCTTTCACCGACACAACTGCCGCCGCCAGGGTCACCGTGAGCGAAAGAGACAGCGCCGAAAGCGGATCGTGTTAGGCCGTGCTCGTTCAATAATTCGTTTTCACCGACACAACTGCCGCCGCCACGGTCACCGTGAGCGAAAGAGACAGCGCCGAAAGCGGATCGTGTTAGGCCGTGCTCGTTCAATAATTCGTTTTCACCGACACAACTGCCGCCACCAGGGTCACCGTGAGCGAAAGAGACAGCGCCGAAAGCGGATCGTGTTAGGCCGTGCTCGTTCAATAATTCGTTTTCACCGACACAACTGCCGCCGCCAGGGTCACCGTGAGCGAAAGAGACAGCGCCGAAAGCGGATCGTGTTAGGCCGTGCTCGTTCAATAATTCGTTTTCACCGACACAACTGCCGCCGCCAGGGTCACCGTGAGCGAAAGAGACAGCGCCGAAAGCGGATCGTGTTAGGCCGTGCTCGTTCAATAAGTCGCTTTCACCGACACAACTGCCGCCACCATGGTCACCGTGAGCGAAAGAGACAGCGCCGAAAGCGGATCGTGTTAGGCCGTGCTCGTTCAATAATTCGTTTTCACCGACACAACTGCCGCCGCCAGGGTCACCGTGAGCGAAAGAGACAGCGCCGAAAGCGGATCGTGTTAGGCCGTGCTCGTTCAATAATTCGTTTTCACCGACACAACTGCCGCCACCACGGTCACCGTGAGCGAAAGAGACAGCGCCGAAAGCGGATCGTGTTAGGCCGTGCTCGTTCAATAAGTCGCTTTCACCGACACAACTGCCGCCACCACGGTCACCGTGAGCGAAAGAGACAGCGCCGAAAGCGGATCGTGTTAGGCCGTGCTCGTTCAATAATTCGTTTTCACCGACACAACTGCCGCCACCACGGTCACCGTGAGCGAAAGAGACAGCGCCGAAAGCGGATCGTGTTAGGCCGTGCTCGTTCAATAATTCATTTTCACCGACACAACTGCCGCCACCACGGTCACCGTGAGCGAAAGAAACAGCGCCGAAAGCGGATCGTGTTAGGCCGTGCTCGTTCAATAATTCGTTTTCACCGACACAACTGCCGCCACCACGGTCACCGTGAGCGAAAGAGACAGCGCCGAAAGCGGATCGTGTTAGGCCGTGCTCGTTCAATAAGTCGCTTTCACCGACACAACTGCCGCCGCCAGGGTCACCGTGAGCGAAAGAGACAGCGCCGAAAGCGGATCGTGTTAGGCCGTGCTCGTTCAATAATTCGTTTTCACCGACACAACTGCCGCCGCCAGGGTCACCGTGAGCGAAAGAGACAGCGCCGAAAGCGGATCGTGTTAGGCCGTGCTCGTTCAATAAGTCGCTTTCACCGACACAACTGCCGCCACCACGGTCACCGTGAGCGAAAGAGACAGCGCCGAAAGCGGATCGTGTTAGGCCGTGCTCGTTCTATAATTCGTTTTCACCGACACAACTGCCGCCACCACGGTCACCGTGAGCGAAAGAGACAGCGCCGAAAGCGGATCGTGTTAGGCCGTGCTCGTTCAATAATTCGTTTTCACCGACACAACTGCCGCCACCACGGTCACCGTGAGCGAAAGAGACAGCGCCGAAAGCGGATCGTGTTAGGCCGTGCTCGTTCAATAATTCGTTTTCACCGACACAACTGCCGCCACCACGGTCACCGTGAGCGAAAGAGACAGCGCCGAAAGCGGATCGTGTTAGGCCGTGCTCGTTCAATAATTCGTTTTCACCGACACAACTGCCGCCACCACGGTCACCGTGAGCGAAAGAGACAGCGCCGAAAGCGGATCGTGTTAGGCCGTGCTCGTTCAATAATTCGTTTTCACCGACACAACTGCCGCCACCACGGTCACCGTGAGCGAAAGAGACAGCGCCGAAAGCGGATCGTGTTAGGCCGTGCTCGTTCAATAATTCGTTTTCACCGACACAACTGCCGCCGCCAGGGTCACCGTGAGCGAAAGAGACAGCGCCGAAAGCGGATCGTGTTAGGCCGTGCTCGTTCAATAAGTCGCTTTCACCGACACAACTGCCGCCGCCAGGGTCACCGTGAGCGAAAGAGACAGCGCCGAAAGCGGATCGTGTTAGGCCGTGCTCGTTCAATATTTCGTTTTCACCGACACAACTGCCGCCGCCAGGGTCACCGTGAGCGAAAGAGACAGCGCCGAAAGCGGATCGTGTTAGGCCGTGCTCGTTCAATAATTCGTTTTCACCGACACAACTGCCGCCGCCAGGGTCACCATGAGCGAAAGAGACAGCGCCGAAAGCGGATCGTGTTAGGCCGTGCTCGTTCAATATTTCGTTTTCACCGACACAACTGCCGCCGCCAGGGTCACCGTGAGCGAAAGAGACAGCGCCGAAAGCGGATCGTGTTAGGCCGTGCTCGTTCAATAATTCGTTTTCACCGACACAACTGCCGCCGCCAGGGTCACCATGAGCGAAAGAGACAGCGCCGAAAGCGGATCGTGTTAGGCCGTGCTCGTTCAATAATTCGTTTTCACCGACACAACTGCCGCCGCCAGGGTCACCGTGAGCGAAAGAGACAGCGCCGAAAGCGGATCGTGTTAGGCCGTGCTCGTTCAATATTTCGTTTTCACCGACACAACTGCCGCCGCCAGGGTCACCGTGAGCGAAAGAGACAGCGCCGAAAGCGGATCGTGTTAGGCCGTGCTCGTTCAATAATTCGTTTTCACCGACACAACTGCCGCCGCCAGGGTCACCATGAGCGAAAGAGACAGCGCCGAAAGCGGATCGTGTTAGGCCGTGCTCGTTCAATAATTCGTTTTCACCGACACAACTGCCGCCGCCAGGGTCACCGTGAGCGAAAGAGACAGCGCCGAAAGCGGATCGTGTTAGGCCGTGCTCGTTCAATAATTCGTTTTCACCGACACAACTGCCGCCGCCAGGGTCACCATGAGCGAAAGAGACAGCGCCGAAAGCGGATCGTGTTAGGCCGTGCTCGTTCAATAAGTCGCTTTCACCGACACAACTGCCGCCGCCAGGGTCACCGTGAGCGAAAGAGACAGCGCCGAAAGCGGATCGTGTTAGGCCGTGCTCGTTCAATAATTCGTTTTCACCGACACAACTGCCGCCGCCAGGGTCACCGTGAGCGAAAGAGACAGCGCCGAAAGCGGATCGTGTTAGGCCGTGCTCGTTCAATAAGTCGCTTTCACCGACACAACTGCCGCCGCCAGGGTCACCGTGAGCGAAAGAGACAGCGCCGAAAGCGGATCGTGTTAGGCCGTGCTCGTTCAATATTTCGTTTTCACCGACACAACTGCCGCCGCCAGGGTCACCGTGAGCGAAAGAGACAGCGCCGAAAGCGGATCGTGTTAGGCCGTGCTCGTTCAATAATTCGTTCTCACCGACACAACTGCCGCCGCCAGGGTCACCATGAGCGAAAGAGACAGCGCCGAAAGCGGATCGTGTTAGGCCGTGCTCGTTCAATAATTCGTTTTCACCGACACAACTGCCGCCGCCAGGGTCACCATGAGCGAAAGAGACAGCGCCGAAAGCGGATCGTGTTAGGCCGTGCTCGTTCAATATTTCGTTTTCACCGACACAACTGCCGCCGCCAGGGTCACCGTGAGCGAAAGAGACAGCGCCGAAAGCGGATCGTGTTAGGCCGTGCTCGTTCAATAAGTCGCTTTCACCGACACAACTGCCGCCGCCAGGGTCACCGTGAGCGAAAGAGACAGCGCCGAAAGCAGATCGTGTTAGGCCGTGCTCGTTCAATAATTCGTTTTCACCGACACAACTGCCGCCGCCAGGGTCACCGTGAGCGAAAGAGACAGCGCCGAAAGCGGATCGTGTTAGGCCGTGCTCGTTCAATAATTCGTTTTCACCGACACAACCGCCGCCGCCAGGGTCACCATGAGCGAAAGAGACAGCGCCGAAAGCGGATCGTGTTAGGCCGTGCTCGTTCAATAAGTCGCTTTCACCGACACAACTGCCGCCGCCAGGGTCACCGTGAGCGAAAGAGACAGCGCCGAAAGCGGATCGTGTTAGGCCGTGCTCGTTCAATATTTCGTTTTCACCGACACAACTGCCGCCGCCAGGGTCACCGTGAGCGAAAGAGACAGCGCCGAAAGCGGATCGTGTTAGGCCGTGCTCGTTCAATAATTCGTTTTCACCGACACAACTGCCGCCGCCAGGGTCACCGTGAGCGAAAGAGACAGCGCCGAAAGCGGATCGTGTTAGGCCGTGCTCGTTCAATAATTCGTTTTCACCGACACAACTGCCGCCGCCAGGGTCACCATGAGCGAAAGAGACAGCGCCGAAAGCGGATCGTGTTAGGCCGTGCTCGTTCAATAATTCGTTTTCACCGACACAACTGCCGCCGCCAGGGTCACCGTGAGCGAAAGAGACAGCGCCGAAAGCGGATCGTGTTAGGCCGTGCTCGTTCAATATTTCGTTTTCACCGACACAACTGCCGCCGCCAGGGTCACCGTGAGCGAAAGAGACAGCGCCGAAAGCGGATCGTGTTAGGCCGTGCTCGTTCAATAATTCGTTTTCACCGACACAACTGCCGCCGCCAGGGTCACCGTGAGCGAAAGAGACAGCGCCGAAAGCGGATCGTGTTAGGCCGTGCTCGTTCAATAATTCGTTTTCACCGACACAACTGCCGCCGCCAGGGTCACCATGAGCGAAAGAGACAGCGCCGAAAGCGGATCGTGTTAGGCCGTGCTCGTTCAATAATTCGTTTTCACCGACACAACTGCCGCCGCCAGGGTCACCGTGAGCGAAAGAGACAGCGCCGAAAGCGGATCGTGTTAGGCCGTGCTCGTTCAATATTTCGTTTTCACCGACACAACTGCCGCCGCCAGGGTCACCGTGAGCGAAAGAGACAGCGCCGAAAGCGGATCGTGTTAGGCCGTGCTCGTTCAATAATTCGTTTTCACCGACACAACTGCCGCCGCCAGGGTCACCGTGAGCGAAAGAGACAGCGCCGAAAGCGGATCGTGTTAGGCCGTGCTCGTTCAATATTTCGTTTTCACCGACACAACTGCCGCCGCCAGGGTCACCGTGAGCGAAAGAGACAGCGCCGAAAGCGGATCGTGTTAGGCCGTGCTCGTTCAATAATTCGTTTTCACCGACACAACTGCCGCCGCCAGGGTCACCGTGAGCGAAAGAGACAGCGCCGAAAGCGGATCGTGTTAGGCCGTGCTCGTTCAATATTTCGTTTTCACCGACACAACTGCCGCCGCCAGGGTCACCGTGAGCGAAAGAGACAGCGCCGAAAGCGGATCGTGTTAGGCCGTGCTCGTTCAATAATTCGTTTTCACCGACACAACTGCCGCCGCCAGGGTCACCGTGAGCGAAAGAGACACCGCCGAAAGCGGATCGTGTTAGGCCGTGCTCGTTCAATAATTCGTTTTCACCGACACAACTGCCGCCGCCAGGGTCACCGTGAGCGAAAGAGACAGCGCCGAAAGCGGATCGTGTTAGGCCGTGCTCGTTCAATAATTCGTTTTCACCGACACAACTGCCGCCGCCAGGGTCACCGTGAGCGAAAGAGACAGCGCCGAAAGCGGATCGTGTTAGGCCGTGCTCGTTCAATATTTCGTTTTCACCGACACAACTGCCGCCGCCAGGGTCACCGTGAGCGAAAGAGACAGCGCCGAAAGCGGATCGTGTTAGGCCGTGCTCGTTCAATAATTCGTTTTCACCGACACAACTGCCGCCGCCAGGGTCACCATGAGCGAAAGAGACAGCGCCGAAAGCGGATCGTGTTAGGCCGTGCTCGTTCAATAATTCGTTTTCACCGACACAACTGCCGCCGCCAGGGTCACCGTGAGCGAAAGAGACAGCGCCGAAAGCGGATCGTGTTAGGCCGTGCTCGTTCAATATTTCGCTTTCACCGACACAACTGCCGCCGCCAGGGTCACCGTGAGCGAAAGAGACAGCGCCGAAAGCGGATCGTGTTAGGCCGTGCTCGTTCAATAATTCGTTTTCACCGACACAACTGCCGCCGCCAGGGTCACCGTGAGCGAAAGAGACAGCGCCGAAAGCGGATCGTGTTAGGCCGTGCTCGTTCAATATTTCGTTTTCACCGACACAACTGCCGCCGCCAGGGTCACCGTGAGCGAAAGAGACAGCGCCGAAAGCGGATCGTGTTAGGCCGTGCTCGTTCAATAATTCGTTTTCACCGACACAACTGCCGCCGCCAGGGTCACCATGAGCGAAAGAGACAGCGCCGAAAGCGGATCGTGTTAGGCCGTGCTCGTTCAATAATTCGTTTTCACCGACACAACTGCCGCCGCCAGGGTCACCGTGAGCGAAAGAGACAGCGCCGAAAGCGGATCGTGTTAGGCCGTGCTCGTTCAATAATTCGTTTTCACCGACACAACTGCCGCCGCCAGGGTCACCGTGAGCGAAAGAGACAGCGCCGAAAGCGGATCGTGTTAGGCCGTGCTCGTTCAATATTTCGTTTTCACCGACACAACTGCCGCCGCCAGGGTCACCGTGAGCGAAAGAGACAGCGCCGAAAGCGGATCGTGTTAGGCCGTGCTCGTTCAATATTTCGTTTTCACCGACACAACTGCCGCCGCCAGGGTCACCGTGAGCGAAAGAGACAGCGCCGAAAGCGGATCGTGTTAGGCCGTGCTCGTTCAATAATTCGTTTTCACCGACACAACTGCCGCCGCCAGGGTCACCGTGAGCGAAAGAGACAGCGCCGAAAGCGGATCGTGTTAGGCCGTGCTCGTTCAATATTTCGTTTTCACCGACACAACTGCCGCCGCCAGGGTCACCGTGAGCGAAAGAGACAGCGCCGAAAGCGGATCGTGTTAGGCCGTGCTCGTTCAATAATTCGTTTTCACCGACACAACTGCCGCCGCCAGGGTCACCATGAGCGAAAGAGACAGCGCCGAAAGCGGATCGTGTTAGGCCGTGCTCGTTCAATAATTCGTTTTCACCGACACAACTGCCGCCGCCAGGGTCACCGTGAGCGAAAGAGACAGCGCCGAAAGCGGATCGTGTTAGGCCGTGCTCGTTCAATAATTCGTTTTCACCGACACAACTGCCGCCGCCAGGGTCACCGTGAGCGAAAGAGACAGCGCCGAAAGCGGATCGTGTTAGGCCGTGCTCGTTCAATATTTCGTTTTCACCGACACAACTGCCGCCGCCAGGGTCACCGTGAGCGAAAGAGACAGCGCCGAAAGCGGATCGTGTTAGGCCGTGCTCGTTCAATATTTCGTTTTCACCGACACAACTGCCGCCGCCAGGGTCACCGTGAGCGAAAGAGACAGCGCCGAAAGCGGATCGTGTTAGGCCGTGCTCGTTCAATAATTCGTTTTCACCGACACAACTGCCGCCGCCAGGGTCACCGTGAGCGAAAGAGACAGCGCCGAAAGCGGATCGTGTTAGGCCGTGCTCGTTCAATATTTCGTTTTCACCGACACAACTGCCGCCGCCAGGGTCACCGTGAGCGAAAGAGACAGCGCCGAAAGCGGATCGTGTTAGGCCGTGCTCGTTCAATAATTCGTTTTCACCGACACAACTGCCGCCGCCAGGGTCACCGTGAGCGAAAGAGACAGCGCCGAAAGCGGATCGTGTTAGGCCGTGCTCGTTCAATATTTCGTTTTCACCGACACAACTGCCGCCGCCAGGGTCACCGTGAGCGAAAGAGACAGCGCCGAAAGCGGATCGTGTTAGGCCGTGCTCGTTCAATAATTCGTTTTCACCGACACAACTGCCGCCGCCAGGGTCACCATGAGCGAAAGAGACAGCGCCGAAAGCGGATCGTGTTAGGCCGTGCTCGTTCAATAATTCGTTTTCACCGACACAACTGCCGCCGCCAGGGTCACCGTGAGCGAAAGAGACAGCGCCGAAAGCGGATCGTGTTAGGCCGTGCTCGTTCAATATTTCGTTTTCACCGACACAACTGCCGCCGCCAGGGTCACCGTGAGCGAAAGAGACAGCGCCGAAAGCGGATCGTGTTAGGCCGTGCTCGTTCAATAATTCGTTTTCACCGACACAACTGCCGCCGCCAGGGTCACCGTGAGCGAAAGAGACAGCGCCGAAAGCGGATCGTGTTAGGCCGTGCTCGTTCAATATTTCGTTTTCACCGACACAACTGCCGCCGCCAGGGTCACCGTGAGCGAAAGAGACAGCGCCGAAAGCGGATCGTGTTAGGCCGTGCTCGTTCAATAATTCGTTTTCACCGACACAACTGCCGCCGCCAGGGTCACCGTGAGCGAAAGAGACAGCGCCGAAAGCGGATCGTGTTAGGCCGTGCTCGTTCAATAATTCGTTTTCACCGACACAACTGCCGCCGCCAGGGTCACCATGAGCGAAAGAGACAGCGCCGAAAGCGGATCGTGTTAGGCCGTGCTCGTTCAATATTTCGTTTTCACCGACACAACTGCCGCCGCCAGGGTCACCGTGAGCGAAAGAGACAGCGCCGAAAGCGGATCGTGTTAGGCCGTGCTCGTTCAATAATTCGTTTTCACCGACACAACTGCCGCCGCCAGGGTCACCGTGAGCGAAAGAGACAGCGCCGAAAGCGGATCGTGTTAGGCCGTGCTCGTTCAATAATTCGTTTTCACCGACACAACTGCCGCCGCCAGGGTCACCGTGAGCGAAAGAGACAGCGCCGAAAGCGGATCGTGTTAGGCCGTGCTCGTTCAATAATTCGTTTTCACCGACACAACTGCCGCCGCCAGGGTCACCATGAGCGAAAGAGACAGCGCCGAAAGCGGATCGTGTCAGGCCGTGCTCGTTCAATATTTCGTTTTCACCGACACAACTGCCGCCGCCAGGGTCACCGTGAGCGAAAGAGACAGCGCCGAAAGCGGATCGTGTTAGGCCGTGCTCGTTCAATAATTCGTTTTCACCGACACAACTGCCGCCGCCAGGGTCACCGTGAGCGAAAGAGACAGCGCCGAAAGCGGATCGTGTTAGGCCGTGCTCGTTCAATATTTCGTTTTCACCGACACAACTGCCGCCGCCAGGGTCACCATGAGCGAAAGAGACAGCGCCGAAAGCGGATCGTGTCAGGCCGTGCTCGTTCAATATTTCGTTTTCACCGACACAACTGCCGCCGCCAGGGTCACCGTGAGCGAAAGAGACAGCGCCGAAAGCGGATCGTGTTAGGCCGTGCTCGTTCAATAATTCGTTTTCACCGACACAACTGCCGCCGCCAGGGTCACCGTGAGCGAAAGAGACAGCGCCGAAAGCGGATCGTGTTAGGCCGTGCTCGTTCAATATTTCGTTTTCACCGACACAACTGCCGCCGCCAGGGTCACCGTGAGCGAAAGAGACAGCGCCGAAAGCGGATCGTGTTAGGCCGTGCTCGTTCAATATTTCGTTTTCACCGACACAACTGCCGCCGCCAGGGTCACCGTGAGCGAAAGAGACAGCGCCGAAAGCGGATCGTGTTAGGCCGTGCTCGTTCAATAATTCGTTTTCACCGACACAACTGCCGCCGCCAGGGTCACCGTGAGCGAAAGAGACAGCGCCGAAAGCGGATCGTGTTAGGCCGTGCTCGTTCAATATTTCGTTTTCACCGACACAACTGCCGCCGCCAGGGTCACCGTGAGCGAAAGAGACAGCGCCGAAAGCGGATCGTGTTAGGCCGTGCTCGTTCAATATTTCGTTTTCACCGACACAACTGCCGCCGCCAGGGTCACCGTGAGCGAAAGAGACAGCGCCGAAAGCGGATCGTGTTAGGCCGTGCTCGTTCAATAATTCGTTTTCACCGACACAACTGCCGCCGCCAGGGTCACCGTGAGCGAAAGAGACAGCGCCGAAAGCGGATCGTGTTAGGCCGTGCTCGTTCAATATTTCGTTTTCACCGACACAACTGCCGCCGCCAGGGTCACCGTGAGCGAAAGAGACAGCGCCGAAAGCGGATCGTGTTAGGCCGTGCTCGTTCAATAATTCGTTTTCACCGACACAACTTCCGCCGCCAGGGTCACCGTGAGCGAAAGAGACAGCGCCGAAAGCGGATCGTGTTAGGCCGTGCTCGTTCAATAATTCGTTTTCACCGACACAACTGCCGCCGCCAGGGTCACCGTGAGCGAAAGAGACAGCGCCGAAAGCGGATCGTGTTAGGCCGTGCTCGTTCAATATTTCGTTTTCACCGACACAACTGCCGCCGCCAGGGTCACCGTGAGCGAAAGAGACAGCGCCGAAAGCGGATCGTGTTAGGCCGTGCTCGTTCAATAATTCGTTTTCACCGACACAACTTCCGCCGCCAGGGTCACCGTGAGCGAAAGAGACAGCGCCGAAAGCGGATCGTGTTAGGCCGTGCTCGTTGAATAATTCGTTTTCACCGACACAACTGCCGCCGCCAGGGTCACCGTGAGCGAAAGAGACAGCGCCGAAAGCGGATCGTGTTAGGCCGTGCTCGTTCAATAATTCGTTTTCACCGACACAACTGCCGCCGCCAGGGTCACCGTGAGCGAAAGAGACAGCGCCGAAAGCGGATCGTGTTAGGCCGTGCTCGTTCAATAATTCGTTTTCACCGACACAACTGCCGCCGCCAGGGTCACCGTGAGCGAAAGAGACAGCGCCGAAAGCGGATCGTGTTAGGCCGTGCTCGTTCAATATTTCGTTTTCACCGACACAACTGCCGCCGCCAGGGTCACCGTGAGCGAAAGAGACAGCGCCGAAAGCGGATCGTGTTAGGCCGTGCTCGTTCAATAATTCGTTTTCACCGACACAACTGCCGCCGCCAGGGTCACCGTGAGCGAAAGAGACAGCGCCGAAAGCGGAACGTGTTAGGCCGTGCTCGTTCAAAAATTCGTTTTCACCGACACAACTGCCGCCGCCAGGGTCACCATGAGCGAAAGAGACAGCGCCGAAAGCGGATCGTGTTAGGCCGTGCTCGTTCAATAATTCGTTTTCACCGACACAACTGCCGCCGCCAGGGTCACCGTGAGCGAAAGAGACAGCGCCGAAAGCGGATCGTGTTAGGCCGTGCTCGTTCAATAATTCGTTTTCACCGACACAACTGCCGCCACCACGGTCACCGTGAGCGAAAGAGACAGCGCCGAAAGCGGATCGTGTTAGGCCGTGCTCGTTCAATATTTCGTTTTCACCGACACAACTGCCGCCGCCAGGGTCACCGTGAGCGAAAGAGACAGCGCCGAAAGCGGATCGTGTTAGGCCGTGCTCGTTCAATAATTCGTTTTCACCGACACAACTGCCGCCGCCAGGGTCACCGTGAGCGAAAGAGACAGCGCCGAAAGCGGATCGTGTTAGGCCGTGCTCGTTCAATATTTCGTTTTCACCGACACAACTGCCGCCGCCAGGGTCACCGTGAGCGAAAGAGACAGCGCCGAAAGCGGATCGTGTTAGGCCGTGCTCGTTCAATAATTCGTTTTCACCGACACAACTGCCGCCGCCAGGGTCACCGTGAGCGAAAGAGACAGCGCCGAAAGCGGATCGTGTTAGGCCGTGCTCGTTCAATAATTCGTTTTCACCGACACAACTGCCGCCACCACGGTCACCGTGAGCGAAAGAGACAGCGCCGAAAGCGGATCGTGTTAGGCCGTGCTCGTTCAATAATTCGTTTTCACCGACACAACTGCCGCCGCCAGGGTCACCGTGAGCGAAAGAGACAGCGCCGAAAGCGGATCGTGTTAGGCCGTGCTCGTTCAATAATTCGTTTTCACCGACACAACTGCCGCCGCCAGGGTCACCGTGAGCGAAAGAGACAGCGCCGAAAGCGGATCGTGTTAGGCCGTGCTCGTTCAATATTTCGTTTTCACCGACACAACTGCCGCCGCCAGGGTCACCGTGAGCGAAAGAGACAGCGCCGAAAGCGGATCGTGTTAGGCCGTGCTCGTTCAATAATTCGTTTTCACCGACACAACTGCCGCCGCCAGGGTCACCGTGAGCGAAAGAGACAGCGCCGAAAGCGGATCGTGTTAGGCCGTGCTCGTTCAATAATTCGTTTTCACCGACACAACTGCCGCCACCACGGTCACCGTGAGCGAAAGAGACAGCGCCGAAAGCGGATCGTGTTAGGCCGTGCTCGTTCAATATTTCGTTTTCACCGACACAACTGCCGCCGCCAGGGTCACCGTGAGCGAAAGAGACAGCGCCGAAAGCGGATCGTGTTAGGCCGTGCTCGTTCAATAATTCGTTTTCACCGACACAACTGCCGCCGCCAGGGTCACCGTGAGCGAAAGAGACAGCGCCGAAAGCGGATCGTGTTAGGCCGTGCTCGTTCAATATTTCGTTTTCACCGACACAACTACCGCCGCCAGGGTCACCGTGAGCGAAAGAGACAGCGCCGAAAGCGGATCGTGTTAGGCCGTGCTCGTTCAATAATTCGTTTTCACCGACACAACTGCCGCCGCCAGGGTCACCGTGAGCGAAAGAGACAGCGCCGAAAGCGGATCGTGTTAGGCCGTGCTCGTTCAATAATTCGTTTTCACCGACACAACTGCCGCCACCACGGTCACCGTGAGCGAAAGAGACAGCGCCGAAAGCGGATCGTGTTAGGCCGTGCTCGTTCAATAATTCGTTTTCACCGACACAACTGCCGCCGCCAGGGTCACCGTGAGCGAAAGAGACAGCGCCGAAAGCGGATCGTGTTAGGCCGTGCTCGTTCAATAATTCGTTTTCACCGACACAACTGCCGCCGCCAGGGTCACCGTGAGCGAAAGAGACAGCGCCGAAAGCGGATCGTGTTAGGCCGTGCTCGTTCAATATTTCGTTTTCACCGACACAACTGCCGCCGCCAGGGTCACCGTGAGCGAAAGAGACAGCGCCGAAAGCGGATCGTGTTAGGCCGTGCTCGTTCAATAATTCGTTTTCACCGACACAACTGCCGCCGCCAGGGTCACCGTGAGCGAAAGAGACAGCGCCGAAAGCGGATCGTGTTAGGCCGTGCTCGTTCAATAATTCGTTTTCACCGACACAACTGCCGCCGCCAGGGTCACCGTGAGCGAAAGAGACAGCGCCGAAAGCGGATCGTGTTAGGCCGTGCTCGTTCAATAATTCGTTTTCACCGACACAACTGCCGCCACCACGGTCACCGTGAGCGAAAGAGACAGCGCCGAAAGCGGATCGTGTTAGGCCGTGCTCGTTCAATAATTCGTTTTCACCGACACAACTGCCGCCGCCAGGGTCACCGTGAGCGAAAGAGACAGCGCCGAAAGCGGATCGTGTTAGGCCGTGCTCGTTCAATAATTCGTTTTCACCGACACAACTGCCGCCGCCAGGGTCACCGTGAGCGAAAGAGACAGCGCCGAAAGCGGATCGTGTTAGGCCGTGCTCGTTCAATATTTCGTTTTCACCGACACAACTGCCGCCGCCAGGGTCACCGTGAGCGAAAGAGACAGCGCCGAAAGCGGATCGTGTTAGGCCGTGCTCGTTCAATAATTCGTTTTCACCGACACAACTGCCGCCGCCAGGGTCACCGTGAGCGAAAGAGACAGCGCCGAAAGCGGATCGTGTTAGGCCGTGCTCGTTCAATAATTCGTTTTCACCGACACAACTGCCGCCACCACGGTCACCGTGAGCGAAAGAGACAGCGCCGAAAGCGGATCGTGTTAGGCCGTGCTCGTTCAATATTTCGTTTTCACCGACACAACTGCCGCCGCCAGGGTCACCGTGAGCGAAAGAGACAGCGCCGAAAGCGGATCGTGTTAGGCCGTGCTCGTTCAATAATTCGTTTTCACCGACACAACTGCCGCCGCCAGGGTCACCGTGAGCGAAAGAGACAGCGCCGAAAGCGGATCGTGTTAGGCCGTGCTCGTTCAATAATTCGTTTTCACCGACACAACTGCCGCCGCCAGGGTCACCGTGAGCGAAAGAGACAGCGCCGAAAGCGGATCGTGTTAGGCCGTGCTCGTTCAATATTTCGTTTTCACCGACACAACTGCCGCCGCCAGGGTCACCGTGAGCGAAAGAGACAGCGCCGAAAGCGGATCGTGTTAGGCCGTGCTCGTTCAATAATTCGTTTTCACCGACACAACTGCCGCCACCACGGTCACCGTGAGCGAAAGAGACAGCGCCGAAAGCGGATCGTGTTAGGCCGTGCTCGTTCAATATTTCGTTTTCACCGACACAACTGCCGCCGCCAGGGTCACCGTGAGCGAAAGAGACAGCGCCGAAAGCGGATCGTGTTAGGCCGTGCTCGTTCAATAATTCGTTTTCACCGACACAACTGCCGCCACCACGGTCACCGTGAGCGAAAGAGACAGCGCCGAAAGCGGATCGTGTTAGGCCGTGCTCGTTCAATATTTCGTTTTCACCGACACAACTGCCGCCGCCAGGGTCACCGTGAGCGAAAGAGACAGCGCCGAAAGCGGATCGTGTTAGGCCGTGCTCGTTCAATAATTCGTTTTCACCGACACAACTGCCGCCGCCAGGGTCACCGTGAGCGAAAGAGACAGCGCCGAAAGCGGATCGTGTTAGGCCGTGCTCGTTCAATATTTCGTTTTCACCGACACAACTGCCGCCGCCAGGGTCACCGTGAGCGAAAGAGACAGCGCCGAAAGCGGATCGTGTTAGGCCGTGCTCGTTCAATATTTCGTTTTCACCGACACAACTGCCGCCGCCAGGGTCACCGTGAGCGAAAGAGACAGCGCCGAAAGCGGATCGTGTTAGGCCGTGCTCGTTCAATAATTCGTTTTCACCGACACAACTGCCGCCACCACGGTCACCGTGAGCGAAAGAGACAGCGCCGAAAGCGGATCGTGTTAGGCCGTGCTCGTTCAATATTTCGTTTTCACCGACACAACTGCCGCCGCCAGGGTCATCGTGAGCGAAAGAGACAGCGCCGAAAGCGGATCGTGTTAGGCCGTGCTCGTTCAATATTTCGTTTTCACCGACACAACTGCCGCCGCCAGGGTCACCGTGAGCGAAAGAGACAGCGCCGAAAGCGGATCGTGTTAGGCCGTGCTCGTTCAATAATTCGTTTTCACCGACACAACTGCCGCCACCACGGTCACCGTGAGCGAAAGAGACAGCGCCGAAAGCGGATCGTGTTAGGCCGTGCTCGTTCAATATTTCGTTTTCACCGACACAACTGCCGCCGCCAGGGTCACCGTGAGCGAAAGAGACAGCGCCGAAAGCGGATCGTGTTAGGCCGTGCTCGTTCAATAATTCGTTTTCACCGACACAACTGCCGCCACCACGGTCACCGTGAGCGAAAGAGACAGCGCCGAAAGCGGATCGTGTTAGGCCGTGCTCGTTCAATATTTCGTTTTCACCGACACAACTGCCGCCGCCAGGGTCACCGTGAGCGAAAGAGACAGCGCCGAAAGCGGATCGTGTTAGGCCGTGCTCGTTCAATATTTCGTTTTCACCGACACAACTGCCGCCGCCAGGGTCACCGTGAGCGAAAGAGACAGCGCCGAAAGCGGATCGTGTTAGGCCGTGCTCGTTCAATATTTCGTTTTCACCGACACAACTGCCGCCGCCAGGGTCACCGTGAGCGAAAGAGACAGCGCCGAAAGCGAATCGTGTTAGGCCGTGCTCGTTCAATAATTCGTTTTCACCGACACAACTGCCGCCGCCAGGGTCACCGTGAGCGAAAGAGACAGCGCCGAAAGCGGATCGTGTTAGGCCGTGCTCGTTCAATATTTCGTTTTCACCGACACAACTGCCGCCGCCAGGGTCACCGTGAGCGAAAGAGACAGCGCCGAAAGCGGATCGTGTTAGGCCGTGCTCGTTCAATAATTCGTTTTCACCGACACAACTGCCGCCGCCAGGGTCACCGTGAGCGAAAGAGACAGCGCCGAAAGCGGATCGTGTTAGGCCGTGCTCGTTCAATATTTCGTTTTCACCGACACAACTGCCGCCGCCAGGGTCACCGTGAGCGAAAGAGACAGCGCCGAAAGCGGATCGTGTTAGGCCGTGCTCGTTCAGTAATTCGTTTTCACCGACACAACTGCCGCCGCCAGGGTCACCGTGAGCGAAAGAGACAGCGCCGAAAGCGGATCGTGTTAGGCCGTGCTCGTTCAATATTTCGTTTTCACCGACACAACTGCCGCCGCCAGGGTCACCGTGAGCGAAAGAGACAGCGCCGAAAGCGGATCGTGTTAGGCCTTGCTCGTTCAATAATTCGTTTTCACCGACACAACTGCCGCCGCCAGGGTCACCGTGAGCGAAAGAGACAGCGCCGAAAGCGGATCGTGTTAGGCCGTGCTCGTTCAATAATTCGTTTTCACCGACACAACTGCCGCCGCCAGGGTCACCATGAGCGAAAGAGACAGCGCCGAAAGCGGATCGTGTTAGGCCGTGCTCGTTCAATAATTCGTTTTCACCGACACAACTGCCGCCGCCACGGTCACCGTGAGCGAAAGAGACAGCGCCGAAAGCGGATCGTGTTAGGCCGTGCTCGTTCAATATTTCGTTTTCACCGACACAACTGCCGCCGCCAGGGTCACCGTGAGCGAAAGAGACAGCGCCGAAAGCGGATCGTGTTAGGCCGTGCTCGTTCAATAATTCGTTTTCACCGACACAACTGCCGCCACCACGGTCACCGTGAGCGAAAGAGACAGCGCCGAAAGCGGATCGTGTTAGGCCGTGCTCGTTCAATATTTCGTTTTCACCGACACAACTGCCGCCGCCAGGGTCACCGTGAGCGAAAGAGACAGCGCCGAAAGCGGATCGTGTTAGGCCGTGCTCGTTCAATAATTCGTTTTCACCGACACAACTGCCGCCACCACGGTCACCGTGAGCGAAAGAGACAGCGCCGAAAGCGGATCGTGTTAGGCCGTGCTCGTTCAATATTTCGTTTTCACCGACACAACTGCCGCCGCCAGGGTCACCGTGAGCGAAAGAGACAGCGCCGAAAGCGGATCGTGTTAGGCCGTGCTCGTTCAATAATTCGTTTTCACCGACACAACTGCCGCCACCACGGTCACCGTGAGCGAAAGAGACAGCGCCGAAAGCGGATCGTGTTAGGCCGTGCTCGTTCAATATTTCGTTTTCACCGACACAACTGCCGCCGCCAGGGTCACCGTGAGCGAAAGAGATAGCGCCGAAAGCGGATCGTGTTAGGCCGTGCTCGTTCAATATTTCGTTTTCACCGACACAACTGCCGCCACCACGGTCACCGTGAGCGAAAGAGACAGCGCCGAAAGCGGATCGTGTTAGGCCGTGCTCGTTCAATATTTCGTTTTCACCGACACAACTGCCGCCGCCAGGGTCACCGTGAGCGAAAGAGACAGCGCCGAAAGCGGATCGTGTTAGGCCGTGCTCGTTCAATAATTCGTTTTCACCGACACAACTGCCGCCACCACGGTCACCGTGAGCGAAAGAGACAGCGCCGAAAGCGGATCGTGTTAGGCCGTGCTCGTTCAATATTTCGTTTTCACCGACACAACTGCCGCCGCCAGGGTCACCGTGAGCGAAAGAGACAGCGCCGAAAGCGGATCGTGTTAGGCCGTGCTCGTTCAATAATTCGTTTTCACCGACACAACTGCCGCCGCCAGGGTCACCGTGAGCGAAAGAGACAGCGCCGAAAGCGGATCGTGTTAGGCCGTGCTCGTTCAATATTTCGTTTTCACCGACACAACTGCCGCCGCCAGGGTCACCGTGAGCGAAAGAGACAGCGCCGAAAGCGGATCGTGTTAGGCCGTGCTCGTTCAATATTTCGTTTTCACCGACACAACTGCCGCCGCCAGGGTCACCATGAGCGAAAGAGACAGCGCCGAAAGCGGATCGTGTTAGGCCGTGCTCGTTCAATAATTCGTTTTCACCGACACAACTGCCGCCGCCAGGGACACCGTGAGCGAAAGAGACAGCGCCGAAAGCGGATCGTGTTAGGCCGTGCTCGTTCAATAATTCGTTTTCACCGACACAACTGCCGCCGCCAGGGTCACCGTGAGCGAAAGAGACAGCGCCGAAAGCGGATCGTGTTAGGCCGTGCTCGTTCAATAATTCGTTTTCACCGACACAACTGCCGCCGCCAGGGTCACCGTGAGCGAAAGAGACAGCGCCGAAAGCGGATCGTGTTAGGCCGTGCTCGTTCAATAAGTCGCTTTCACCGACACAACTGCCGCCACCACGGTCACCGTGAGCGAAAGAGACAGCGCCGAAAGCGGATCGTGTTAGGCCGTGCTCGTTCAATAATTCGTTTTCACCGACACAACTGCCGCCGCCAGGGTCACCGTGAGCGAAAGAGACAGCGCCGAAAGCGGATCGTGTTAGGCCGTGCTCGTTCAATAATTCGTTTTCACCGACACAACTGCCGCCGCCAGGGTCACCGTGAGCGAAAGAGACAGCGCCGAAAGCGGATCGTGTTAGGCCGTGCTCGTTCAATAATTCGTTTTCACCGACACAACTGCCGCCGCCAGGGTCACCGTGAGCGAAAGAGACAGCGCCGAAAGCGGATCGTGTTAGGCCGTGCTCGTTCAATAAGTCGCTTTCACCGACACAACTGCCGCCACCACGGTCACCGTGAGAGAAAGAGACAGCGCCGAAAGCGGATCGTGTTAGGCCGTGCTCGTTCAATAATTCGTTTTCACCGACACAACTGCCGCCACCACGGTCACCGTGAGCGAAAGAGACAGCGCCGAAAGCGGATCGTGTTAGGCCGTGCTCGTTCAATAATTCGCTTTCACCGACACAACTGCCGCCGCCAGGGCCACCGTGAGCGAAAGAGACAGCGCCGAACGCGGATCGTCGGAGGCCGTGCTCGTTCAATAAGTCGCTTTCACCGACACAACTGCCGCCACCACGGTCACCGTGAGCGAAAGAGACAGCGCCGAAAGCGGATCGTGTTAGGCCGTGCTCGTTCAATAATTCGCTTTCACCGACACAACTGCCGCCGCCAGGGTCACCGTGAGCGAAAGAGACAGCGCCGAAAGCGGATCGTGTTAGGCCGTGCTCGTTCAATAATTCGTTTTCACCGACACAACTGCCGCCACCACGGTCACCGTGAGCGAAAGAGACAGCGCCGAAAGCGGATCGTGTTAGGCCGTGCTCGTTCAATAATTCGTTTTCACCGACACAACTGCCGCCGCCAGGGTCACCATGAGCGAAAGAGACAGCGCCGAAAGCGGATCGTGTTAGGCCGTGCTCGTTCAATAATTCGTTTTCACCGACACAACTGCCGCCGCCAGGGTCACCGTGAGCGAAAGAGACAGCGCCGAAAGCGGATCGTGTTAGGCCGTGCTCGTTCAATAATTCGTTTTCACCGACACAACTGCCGCCGCCAGGGTCACCGTGAGCGAAAGAGACAGCGCCGAAAGCGGATCGTGTTAGGCCGTGCTCGTTCAATAATTCATTTTCACCGACACAACTGCCGCCGCCAGGGTCACCATGAGCGAAAGAGACAGCGCCGAAAGCGGATCGTGTTAGGCCGTGCTCGTTCAATAATTCGTTTTCACCGACACAACTGCCGCCGCCAGGGTCACCGTGAGCGAAAGAGACAGCGCCGAAAGCGGATCGTGTTAGGCCGTGCTCGTTCAATAATTCGTTTTCACCGACACAACTGCCGCCGCCAGGGTCACCGTGAGCGAAAGAGACAGCGCCGAAAGCGGATCGTGTTAGGCCGTGCTCGTTCAATAATTCGTTTTCACCGACACAACTGCCGCCGCCAGGGTCACCATGAGCGAAAGAGACAGCGCCGAAAGCGGATCGTGTTAGGCCGTGCTCGTTCAATAATTCGTTTTCACCGACACAACTGCCGCCGCCAGGGTCACCGTGAGCGAAAGAGACAGCGCCGAAAGCGGATCGTGTTAGGCCGTGCTCGTTCAATAAGTCGCTTTCACCGACACAACTGCCGCCGCCAGGGTCACCGTGAGCGAAAGAGACAGCGCCGAAAGCGGATCGTGTTAGGCCGTGCTCGTTCAATAAGTCGCTTTCACCGACACAACTGCCGCCACCACGGTCACCGTGAGCGAAAGAGACAGCGCCGAAAGCGGATCGTGTTAGGCCGTGCTCGTTCAATAATTCGTTTTCACCGACACAACTGCCGCCACCACGGTCACCGTGAGCGAAAGAGACAGCGCCGAAAGCGGATCGTGTTAGGCCGTGCTCGTTCAATAAGTCGCTTTCACCGACACAACTGCCGCCGCCAGGGTCACCGTGAGCGAAAGAGACAGCGCCGAAAGCGGATCGTGTTAGGCCGTGCTCGTTCAATAATTCGTTTTCACCGACACAACTGCCGCCGCCAGGGTCACCGTGAGCGAAAGAGACAGCGCCGAAAGCGGATCGTGTTAGGCCGTGCTCGTTCAATAATTCGTTTTCACCGACACAACTGCCGCCACCACGGTCACCGTGAGCGAAAGAGACAGCGCCGAAAGCGGATCGTGTTAGGCCGTGCTCGTTCAATAAGTCGCTTTCACCGACACAACTGCCGCCACCACGGTCACCGTGAGCGAAAGAGACAGCGCCGAAAGCGGATCGTGTTAGGCCGTGCTCGTTCAATAATTCGTTTTCACCGACACAACTGCCGCCACCACGGTCACCGTGAGCGAAAGAGACAGCGCCGAAAGCGGATCGTGTTAGGCCGTGCTCGTTCAATAATTCATTTTCACCGACACAACTGCCGCCACCACGGTCACCGTGAGCGAAAGAGACAGCGCCGAAAGCGGATCGTGTTAGGCCGTGCTCGTTCAATAATTCGTTTTCACCGACGCAACTGCCGCCACCACGGTCACCGTGAGCGAAAGAGACAGCGCCGAAAGCGGATCGTGTTAGGCCGTGCTCGTTCAATAAGTCGCTTTCACCGACACAACTGCCGCCGCCAGGGTCACCGTGAGCGAAAGAGACAGCGCCGAAAGCGGATCGTGTTAGGCCGTGCTCGTTCAATAAGTCGCTTTCACCGACACAACTGCCGCCGCCAGGGTCACCGTGAGCGAAAGAGACAGCGCCGAAAGCGGATCGTGTTAGGCCGTGCTCGTTCAATAATTCGTTTTCACCGACACAACTGCCGCCGCCAGGGTCACCGTGAGCGAAAGAGACAGCGCCGAAAGCGGATCGTGTTAGGCCGTGCTCGTTCAATAAGTCGCTTTCACCGACACAACTGCCGCCACCACGGTCACCGTGAGCGAAAGAGACAGCGCCGAAAGCGGATCGTGTTAGGCCGTGCTCGTTCAATAATTCGTTTTCACCGACACAACTGCCGCCACCACGGTCACCGTGAGCGAAAGAGACAGCGCCGAAAGCGGATCGTGTTAGGCCGTGCTCGTTCAATAATTCGTTTTCACCGACACAACTGCCGCCACCACGGTCACCGTGAGCGAAAGAGACAGCGCCGAAAGCGGATCGTGTTAGGCCGTGCTCGTTCAATAATTCGTTTTCACCGACACAACTGCCGCCACCACGGTCACCGTGAGCGAAAGAGACAGCGCCGAAAGCGGATCGTGTTAGGCCGTGCTCGTTCAATAATTCGTTTTCACCGACACAACTGCCGCCACCATGGTCACCGTGAGCGAAAGAGACAGCGCCGAAAGCGGATCGTGTTAGGCCGTGCTCGTTCAATAATTCGTTTTCACCGACACAACTGCCGCCACCACGGTCACCGTGAGCGAAAGAGACAGCGCCGAAAGCGGATCGTGTTAGGCCGTGCTCGTTCAATAATTCGTTTTCACCGACACAACTGCCGCCGCCAGGGTCACCGTGAGCGAAAGAGACAGCGCCGAAAGCGGATCGTGTTAGGCCGTGCTCGTTCAATAATTCGTTTTCACCGACACAACTGCCGCCGCCAGGGTCACCGTGAGCGAAAGAGACAGCGCCGAAAGCGGATCGTGTTAGGCCGTGCTCGTTCAATAAGTCGCTTTCACCGACACAACTGCCGAAGCCAGGGTCACCGTGAGCGGAAGAGACAGCGCCGAAAGCGGATCGTGTTAGGCCGTGCTCGTTCAATAAGTCGCTTTCACCGACACAACTGCCGCCGCCAGGGTCACCGTGAGCGAAAGAGACAGCGCCGAAAGCGGATCGTGTTAGGCCGTGCTCGTTCAATAAGTCGCTTTCACCGACACAACTGCCGCCGCCAGGGTCACCGTGAGCGAAAGAGACAGCGCCGAAAGCGGATCGTGTTAGGCCGTGCTCGTTCAATAATTCGTTTTCACCGACACAACTGCCGCCACCACGGTCACCGTGAGCGAAAGAGACAGCGCCGAAAGCGGATCGTGTTAGGCCGTGCTCGTTCAATAATTCGTTTTCACCGACACAACTGCCGCCGCCAGGGTCACCGTGAGCGAAAGAGACAGCGCCGAAAGCGGATCGTGTTAGGCCGTGCTCGTTCAATAGGTCGCTTTCACCGACACAACTGCCGCCGCCAGGGTCACCGTGAGCGAAAGAGACAGCGCCGAAAGCGGATCGTGTTAGGCCGTGCTCGTTCAATAATTCGTTTTCACCGACACAACTGCCGCCGCCAGGGTCACCGTGAGCGAAAGAGACAGCGCCGAAAGCGGATCGTGTTAGGCCGTGCTCGTTCAATAATTCGTTTTCACCGACACAACTGCCGCCGCCAGGGTCACCGTGAGCGAAAGAGACAGCGCCGAAAGCGGATCGTGTTAGGCCGTGCTCGTTCAATAAGTCGCTTTCACCGACACAACTGCCGCCGCCAGGGTCACCGTGAGCGAAAGAGACAGCGCCGAAAGCGGATCGTGTTAGGCCGTGCTCGTTCAATAAGTCGCTTTCACCGACACAACTGCCGCCGCCAGGGTCACCGTGAGCGGAAGAGACAGCGCCGAAAGCGGATCGTGTTAGGCCGTGCTCGTTCAATAATTCGTTTTCACCGACACAACTGCCGCCGCCAGGGTCACCGTGAGCGAAAGAGACAGCGCCGAAAGCGGATCGTGTTAGGCCGTGCTCGTTCAATAAGTCGCTTTCACCGACACAACTGCCGCCGCCAGGGTCACCGTGAGCGAAAGAGACAGCGCCGAAAGCGGATCGTGTTAGGCCGTGCTCGTTCAATAAGTCGCTTTCACCGACACAACTGCCGCCGCCAGGGTCACCGTGAGCGAAAGAGACAGCGCCGAAAGCGGATCGTGTTAGGCCGTGCTCGTTCAATAGGTCGCTTTCACCGACACAACTGCCGCCGCCAGGGTCACCGTGAGCGAAAGAGACAGCGCCGAAAGCGGATCGTGTTAGGCCGTGCTCGTTCAATAAGTCGCTTTCACCGACACAACTGCCGCCGCCAGGGTCACCGTGAGCGGAAGAGACAGCGCCGAAAGCGGATCGTGTTAGGCCGTGCTCGTTCAATAATTCGTTTTCACCGACACAACTGCCGCCGCCAGGGTCACCGTGAGCGAAAGAGACAGCGCCGAAAGCGGATCGTGTTAGGCCGTGCTCGTTCAATAAGTCGCTTTCACCGACACAACTGCCGCCGCCAGGGTCACCGTGAGCGAAAGAGACAGCGCCGAAAGCGGATCGTGTTAGGCCGTGCTCGTTCAATAAGTCGCTTTCACCGACACAACTGCCGCCGCCAGGGTCACCGTGAGCGAAAGAGACAGCGCCGAAAGCGGATCGTGTTAGGCCGTGCTCGTTCAATAAGTCGCTTTCACCGACACAACTGCCGCCGCCAGGGTCACCGTGAGCGAAAGAGACAGCGCCGAAAGCGGATCGTGTTAGGCCGTGCTCGTTCAATAATTCGTTTTCACCGACACAACTGCCGCCGCCAGGGTCACCGTGAGCGAAAGAGACAGCGCCGAAAGCGGATCGTGTTAGGCCGTGCTCGTTCAATAATTCGTTTTCACCGACACAACTGCCGCCGCCAGGGTCACCGTGAGCGAAAGAGACAGCGCCGAAAGCGGATCGTGTTAGGCCGTGCTCGTTCAATAAGTCGCTTTCACCGACACAACTGCCGCCGCCAGGGTCACCGTGAGCGAAAGAGACAGCGCCGAAAGCGGATCGTGTTAGGCCGTGCTCGTTCAATAATTCGTTTTCACCGACACAACTGCCGCCGCCAGGGTCACCGTGAGCGAAAGAGACAGCGCCGAAAGCGGATCGTGTTAGGCCGTGCTCGTTCAATAAGTCGCTTTCACCGACACAACTGCCGCCGCCAGGGTCACCGTGAGCGAAAGAGACAGCGCCGAAAGCGGATCGTGTTAGGCCGTGCTCGTTCAATAAGTCGCTTTCACCGACACAACTGCCGCCGCCAGGGTCACCGTGAGCGAAAGAGACAGCGCCGAAAGCGGATCGTGTTAGGCCGTGCTCGTTCAATAATTCGTTTTCACCGACACAACTGCCGCCGCCAGGGTCACCGTGAGCGAAAGAGACAGCGCCGAAAGCGGATCGTGTTAGGCCGTGCTCGTTCAATAATTCGCTTTCACCGACACAACTGCCGCCGCCAGGGTCACCGTGAGCGAAAGAGACAGCGCCGAAAGCGGATCGTGTTAGGCCGTGCTCGTTCAATAATTCGTTTTCACCGACTCAACTGCCGCCGCCAGGGTCACCGTGAGCGAAAGAGACAGCGCCGAAAGCGGATCGTGTTAGGCCGTGCTCGTTCAATAAGTCGCTTTCACCGACACAACTGCCGCCGCCAGGGTCACCGTGAGCGAAAGAGACAGCGCCGAAAGCGGATCGTGTTAGGCCGTGCTCGTTCAATAATTCGTTTTCACCGACACAACTGCCGCCGCCAGGGTCACCGTGAGCGAAAGAGACAGCGCCGAAAGCGGATCGTGTTAGGCCGTGCTCGTTCAATAAGTCGCTTTCACCGACACAACTGCCGCCGCCAGGGTCACCGTGAGCGAAAGAGACAGCGCCGAAAGCGGATCGTGTTAGGCCGTGCTCGTTCAATAATTCGTTTTCACCGACACAACTGCCGCCGCCAGGGTCACCGTGAGCGAAAGAGACAGCGCCGAAAGCGGATCGTGTTAGGCCGTGCTCGTTCAATAATTCGTTTTCACCGACACAACTGCCGCCGCCAGGGTCACCGTGAGCAAAAGAGACAGCGCCGAAAGCGGATCGTGTTAGGCCGTGCTCGTTCAATAAGTCGCTTTCACCGACACAACTGCCGCCGCCAGGGTCACCGTGAGCGAAAGAGACAGCGCCGAAAGCGGATCGTGTTAGGCCGTGCTCGTTCAATAATTCGTTTTCACCGACACAACTGCCGCCGCCAGGGTCACCGTGAGCGAAAGAGACAGCGCCGAAAGCGGATCGTGTTAGGCCGTGCTCGTTCAATAAGTCGCTTTCACCGACACAACTGCCGCCGCCAGGGTCACCGTGAGCGAAAGAGACAGCGCCGAAAGCGGATCGTGTTAGGCCGTGCTCGTTCAATAATTCGTTTTCACCGACACAACTGCCGCCGCCAGGGTCACCGTGAGCGAAAGAGACAGCGCCGAAAGCGGATCGTGTTAGGCCGTGCTCGTTCAATAAGTCGCTTTCACCGACACAACTGCCGCCGCCAGGGTCACCGTGAGCGAAAGAGACAGCGCCGAAAGCGGATCGTGTTAGGCCGTGCTCGTTCAATAATTCGTTTTCACCGACACAACTGCCGCCGCCAGGGTCACCGTGAGCGAAAGAGACAGCGCCGAAAGCGGATCGTGTTAGGCCGTGCTCGTTCAATAATTCGTTTTCACCGACACAACTGCCGCCGCCAGGGTCACCGTGAGCGAAAGAGACAGCGCCGAAAGCGGATCGTGTTAGGCCGTGCTCGTTCAATAATTCGTTTTCACCGACACAACTGCCGCCGCCAGGGTCACCGTGAGCGAAAGAGACAGCGCCGAAAGCGGATCGTGTTAGGCCGTGCTCGTTCAATAAGTCGCTTTCACCGACACAACTGCCGCCGCCAGGGTCACCGTGAGCGAAAGAGACAGCGCCGAAAGCGGATCGTGTTAGGCCGTGCTCGTTCAATAATTCGTTTTCACCGACACAACTGCCGCCGCCAGGGTCACCGTGAGCGAAAGAGACAGCGCCGAAAGCGGATCGTGTTAGGCCGTGCTCGTTCAATAAGTCGCTTTCACCGACACAACTGCCGCCGCCAGGGTCACCGTGAGCGAAAGAGACAGCGCCGAAAGCGGATCGTGTTAGGCCGTGCTCGTTCAATAAGTCGCTTTCACCGACACAACTGCCGCCGCCAGGGTCACCGTGAGCGAAAGAGACAGCGCCGAAAGCGGATCGTGTTAGGCCGTGCTCGTTCAATAATTCGTTTTCACCGACACAACTGCCGCCGCCAGGGTCACCGTGAGCGAAAGAGACAGCGCCGAAAGCGGATCGTGTTAGGCCGTGCTCGTTCAATGAGTCGCTTTCACCGACACAACTGCCGCCGCCAGGGTCACCGTGAGCGAAAGAGACAGCGCCGAAAGCGGATCGTGTTAGGCCGTGCTCGTTCAATAATTCGTTTTCACCGACACAACTGCCGCCGCCAGGGTCACCGTGAGCGAAAGAGACAGCGCCGAAAGCGGATCGTGTTAGGCCGTGCTCGTTCAATAAGTCGCTTTCACCGACACAACTGCCGCCGCCAGGGTCACCGTGAGCGAAAGAGACAGCGCCGAAAGCGGATCGTGTTAGGCCGTGCTCGTTCAATAATTCGTTTTCACCGACACAACTGCCGCCGCCAGGGTCACCGTGAGCGAAAGAGACAGCGCCGAAAGCGGATCGTGTTAGGCCGTGCTCGTTCAATAATTCGTTTTCACCGACACAACTGCCGCCGCCAGGGTCACCGTGAGCGAAAGAGACAGCGCCGAAAGCGGATCGTGTTAGGCCGTGCTCGTTCAATAATTCGTTTTCACCGACACAACTGCCGCCGCCAGGGTCACCGTGAGCGAAAGAGACAGCGCCGAAAGCGGATCGTGTTAGGCCGTGCTCGTTCAATAATTCGTTTTCACCGACACAACTGCCGCCGCCAGGGTCACCGTGAGCGAAAGAGACAGCGCCGAAAGCGGATCGTGTTAGGCCGTGCTCGTTCAATAATTCGTTTTCACCGACACAACTGCCGCCGCCAGGGTCACCGTGAGCGAAAGAGACAGCGCCGAAAGCGGATCGTGTTAGGCCGTGCTCGTTCAATAGGTCGCTTTCACCGACACAACTGCCGCCGCCAGGGTCACCGTGAGCGAAAGAGACAGCGCCGAAAGCGGATCGTGTTAGGCCGTGCTCGTTCAAAAATTCGTTTTCACCGACACAACTGCCGCCGCCAGGGTCACCGTGAGCGAAAGAGACAGCGCCGAAAGCGGATCGTGTTAGGCCGTGCTCGTTCAATAAGTCGCTTTCACCGACACAACTGCCGCCGCCAGGGTCACCGTGAGCGAAAGAGACAGCGCCGAAAGCGGATCGTGTTAGGCCGTGCTCGTTCAATAAGTCGCTTTCACCGACACAACTGCCGCCGCCAGGGTCACCGTGAGCGAAAGAGACAGCGCCGAAAGCGGATCGTGTTAGGCCGTGCTCGTTCAATAATTCGTTTTCACCGACACAACTGCCGCCGCCAGGGTCACCGTGAGCGAAAGAGACAGCGCCGAAAGCGGATCGTGTTAGGCCGTGCTCGTTCAATGAGTCGCTTTCACCGACACAACTGCCGCCGCCAGGGTCACCGTGAGCGAAAGAGACAGCGCCGAAAGCGGATCGTGTTAGGCCGTGCTCGTTCAATAATTCGTTTTCACCGACACAACTGCCGCCGCCAGGGTCACCGTGAGCGAAAGAGACAGCGCCGAAAGCGGATCGTGTTAGGCCGTGCTCGTTCAATAAGTCGCTTTCACCGACACAACTGCCGCCGCCAGGGTCACCGTGAGCGAAAGAGACAGCGCCGAAAGCGGATCGTGTTAGGCCGTGCTCGTTCAATAATTCGTTTTCACCGACACAACTGCCGCCGCCAGGGTCACCGTGAGCGAAAGAGACAGCGCCGAAAGCGGATCGTGTTAGGCCGTGCTCGTTCAATAATTCGTTTTCACCGACACAACTGCCGCCGCCAGGGTCACCGTGAGCGAAAGAGACAGCGCCGAAAGCGGATCGTGTTAGGCCGTGCTCGTTCAATAATTCGTTTTCACCGACACAACTGCCGCCGCCAGGGTCACCGTGAGCGAAAGAGACAGCGCCGAAAGCGGATCGTGTTAGGCCGTGCTCGTTCAATAATTCGTTTTCACCGACACAACTGCCGCCGCCAGGGTCACCGTGAGCGAAAGAGACAGCGCCGAAAGCGGATCGTGTTAGGCCGTGCTCGTTCAATAATTCGTTTTCACCGACACAACTGCCGCCGCCAGGGTCACCGTGAGCGAAAGAGACAGCGCCGAAAGCGGATCGTGTTAGGCCGTGCTCGTTCAATAAGTCGCTTTCACCGACACAACTGCCGCCGCCAGGGTCACCGTGAGCGAAAGAGACAGCGCCGAAAGCGGATCGTGTTAGGCCGTGCTCGTTCAATAATTCGTTTTCACCGACACAACTGCCGCCGCCAGGGTCACCGTGAGCGAAAGAGACAGCGCCGAAAGCGGATCGTGTTAGGCCGTGCTCGTTCAATAAGTCGCTTTCACCGACACAACTGCCGCCGCCAGGGTCACCGTGAGCGAAAGAGACAGCGCCGAAAGCGGATCGTGTTAGGCCGTGCTCGTTCAATAAGTCGCTTTCACCGACACAACTGCCGCCGCCAGGGTCACCGTGAGCGAAAGAGACAGCGCCGAAAGCGGATCGTGTTAGGCCGTGCTCGTTCAATAATTCGTTTTCACCGACACAACTGCCGCCGCCAGGGTCACCGTGAGCGAAAGAGACAGCGCCGAAAGCGGATCGTGTTAGGCCGTGCTCGTTCAATAATTCGTTTTCACCGACACAACTGCCGCCGCCACGGTCACCGTGAGCGAAAGAGACAGCGCCGAAAGCGGATCGTGTTAGGCCGTGCTCGTTCAATAAGTCGCTTTCACCGACACAACTGCCGCCGCCAGGGTCACCGTGAGCGAAAGAGACAGCGCCGAAAGCGGATCGTGTTAAGCCGTGCTCGTTCAATAATTCGTTTTCACCGACACAACTGCCGCCGCCAGGGTCACCGTGAGCGAAAGAGACAGCGCCGAAAGCGGATCGTGTTAGGCCGTGCTCGTTCAATAAGTCGCTTTAACCGACACAACTGCCGCCGCCAGGGTCACCGTGAGCGAAAGAGACAGCGCCGAAAGCGGATCGTGTTAGGCCGTGCTCGTTCAATAAGTCGCTTTCACCGACACAACTGCCGCCGCCAGGGTCACCGTGAGCGAAAGAGACAGCGCCGAAAGCGGATCGTGTTAGGCCGTGCTCGTTCAATAATTCGTTTTCACCGACACAACTGCCGCCGCCAGGGTCACCGTGAGCGAAAGAGACAGCGCCGAAAGCGGATCGTGTTAGGCCGTGCTCGTTCAATAATTCGTTTTCACCGACACAACTGCCGCCGCCAGGGTCACCGTGAGCGAAAGAGACAGCGCCGAAAGCGGATCGTGTTAGGCCGTGCTCGTTCAATAATTCGCTTTCACCGACACAACTGCCGCCGCCAGGGTCACCGTGAGCGAAAGAGACAGCGCCGAAAGCGGATCGTGTTAGGCCGTGCTCGTTCAATAATTCGTTTTCACCGACACAACTGCCGCCGCCAGGGTCACCGTGAGCGAAAGAGACAGCGCCGAAAGCGGATCGTGTTAGGCCGTGCTCGTTCAATAATTCGCTTTCACCGACACAACTGCCGCCGCCAGGGTCACCGTGAGCGAAAGAGACAGCGCCGAAAGCGGATCTTGTTAGGCCGTGCTCGTTCAATAATTCGTTTTCACCGACACAACTGCCGCCGCCAGGGTCACCGTGAGCGAAAGAGACAGCGCCGAAAGCGGATCGTGTTAGGCCGTGCTCGTTCAATAAGTCGCTTTCACCGACACAACTGCCGCCGCCAGGGTCACCGTGAGCGAAAGAGACAGCGCCGAAAGCGGATCGTGTTAGGCCGTGCTCGTTCAATAAGTCGCTTTCACCGACACAACTGCCGCCGCCAGGGTCACCGTGAGCGAAAGAGACAGCGCCGAAAGCGGATCGTGTTAGGCCGTGCTCGTTCAATAATTCGTTTTCACCGACACAACTGCCGCCGCCAGGGTCACCGTGAGCGAAAGAGACAGCGCCGAAAGCGGATCGTGTTAGGCCGTGCTCGTTCAATAATTCGTTTTCACCGACACAACTGCCGCCGCCAGGGTCACCGTGAGCGAAAGAGACAGCGCCGAAAGCGGATCGTGTTAGGCCGTGCTCGTTCAATAAGTCGCTTTCACCGACACAACTGCCGCCGCCAGGGTCACCGTGAGAGAAAGAGACAGCGCCGAAAGCGGATCGTGTTAGGCCGTGCTCGTTCAATAATTCGTTTTCACCGACACAACTGCCGCCACCACGGTCACCGTGAGCGAAAGAGACAGCGCCGAAAGCGGATCGTGTTAGGCCGTGCTCGTTCAATAATTCGTTTTCACCGACACAACTGCCGCCACCACGGTCACCGTGAGCGAAAGAGACAGCGCCGAAAGCGGATCGTGTTAGGCCGTGCTCGTTCAATAATTCGTTTTCACCGACACAACTGCCGCCACCACGGTCACCGTGAGCGAAAGAGACAGCGCCGAAAGCGGATCGTGTTAGGCCGTGCTCGTTCAATAATTCGTTTTCACCGACACAACTGCCGCCACCACGGTCACCGTGAGCGAAAGAGACAGCGCCGAAAGCGGATCGTGTTAGGCCGTGCTCGTTCAATAATTCGTTTTCACCGACACAACTGCCGCCGCCAGGGTCACCGTGAGCGAAAGAGACAGCGCCGAAAGCGGATCGTGTTAGGCCGTGCTCGTTCAATAAGTCGCTTTCACCGACACAACTGCCGCCGCCAGGGTCACCGTGAGCGAAAGAGACAGCGCCGAAAGCGGATCGTGTTAGGCCGTGCTCGTTCAATAATTCGTTTTCACCGACACAACTGCCGCCGCCAGGGTCACCGTGAGCGAAAGAGACAGCGCCGAAAGCGGATCGTGTTAGGCCGTGCTCGTTCAATAATTCGTTTTCACCGACACAACTGCCGTCGCCAGGGTCACCGTGAGCGAAAGAGACAGCGCCGAAAGCGGATCGTGTTAGGCCGTGCTCGTTCAATAAGTCGCTTTCACCGACACAACTGCCGCCGCCAGGGTCACCGTGAGCGAAAGAGACAGCGCCGAAAGCGGATCGTGTTAGGCCGTCCTCGTTCAATAAGTCGCTTTCACCGACACAACTGCCGCCACCACGGTCACCGTGAGCGAAAGAGACAGCGCCGAAAGCGGATCGTGTTAGGCCGTGCTCGTTCAATAATTCGTTTTCACCGACACAACTGCCGCCACCACGGTCACCGTGAGCGAAAGAGACAGCGCCGAAAGCGGATCGTGTTAGGCCGTGCTCGTTCAATATTTCGTTTTCACCGACACAACTGCCGCCGCCAGGGTCACCGTGAGCGAAAGAGACAGCGCCGAAAGCGGATCGTGTTAGGCCGTGCTCGTTCAATAATTCGTTTTCACCGACACAACTGCCGCCGCCAGGGTCACCGTGAGCGAAAGAGACAGCGCCGAAAGCGGATCGTGTTAGGCCGTGCTCGTTCAATAAGTCGCTTTCACCGACACAACTGCCGCCACCACGGTCACCGTGAGCGAAAGAGAGAGCGCCGAAAGCGGATCGTGTTAGGCCGTGCTCGTTCAATAATTCGTTTTCACCGACACAACTGCCGCCACCACGGTCACCGTGAGCGAAAGAGACAGCGCCGAAAGCGGATCGTGTTAGGCCGTGCTCGTTCAATATTTCGTTTTCACCGACACAACTGCCGCCGCCAGGGTCACCGTGAGCGAAAGAGACAGCGCCGAAAGCGGATCGTGTTAGGCCGTGCTCGTTCAATAATTCGTTTTCACCGACACAACTGCCGCCGCCAGGGTCACCGTGAGCGAAAGAGACAGCGCCGAACGCGGATCGTGTTAGGCCGTGCTCGTTCAATAATTCGTTTTCACCGACACAACTGCCGCCGCCAGGGTCACCGTGAGCGAAAGAGACAGCGCCGAACGCGAATCGTGTTAGGCCGTGCTCGTTCAATAAGTCGCTTTCACCGACACAACTGCCGCCGCCAGGGTCACCGTGAGCGAAAGAGACAGCGCCGAACGCGGATCGTGTTAGGCCGTGCTCGTTCAATAATTCGTTTTCACCGACACAACTGCCGCCGCCAGGGTCCCCGTGAGCGAAAGAGACAGCGCCGAACGCGGATCGTGTTAGGCCGTGCTCGTTCAATAAGTCGCTTTCACCGACACAACTGCCGCCGCCAGGGTCACCGTGAGCGAAAGAGACAGCGCCGAACGCGCATCGTGTTAGGCCGTGCTCGTTCAATAATTCGTTTTCACCGACACAACTGCCGCCGCCAGGGTCACCGTGAGCGAAAGAGACAGCACCGAAAGCGGATCGTGTTAGGCCGTGCTCGTTCAATAAGTCGCTTTCACCGACACAACTGCCGCCGCCAGGGTCACCGTGAGCGAAAGAGACAGCGCCGAAAGCGGATCGTGTTAGGCCGTGCTCGTTCAATATTTCGTTTTCACCGACACAACTGCCGCCACCACGGTCACCGTGAGCGAAAGAGACAGCGCCGAAAGCGGATCGTGTTAGGCCGTGCTCGTTCAATATTTCGTTTTCACCGACACAACTGCCGCCGCCAGGGTCACCGTGAGCGAAAGAGACAGCGCCGAAAGCGGATCGTGTTAGGCCGTGCTCGTTCAATAATTCGTTTTCACCGACACAACTGCCGCCGCCAGGGTCACCGTGAGCGAAAGAGACAGCGCCGAAAGCGGATCGTGTTAGGCCGTGCTCGTTCAATAAGTCGCTTTCACCGACACAACTGCCGCCACCACGGTCACCGTGAGCGAAAGAGACAGCGCCGAAAGCGGATCGTGTTAGGCCGTGCTCGTTCACTAATTCGTTTTCACCGACACAACTGCCGCCGCCAGGGTCACCGTGAGCGAAAGAGACAGCGCCGAACGCGGATCGTGTTAGGCCGTGCTCGTTCAATAATTCGTTTTCACCGACACAACTGCCGCCACCACGGTCACCGTGAGCGAAAGAGACAGCGCCGAAAGCGGATCGTGTTAGGCCGTGCTCGTTCAATATTTCGTTTTCACCGACACAACTGCCGCCGCCAGGGTCACCGTGAGCGAAAGAGACAGCGCCGAAAGCGGATCGTGTTAGGCCGTGCTCGTTCAATAATTCGTTTTCACCGACACAACTGCCGCCGCCAGGGTCACCGTGAGCGAAAGAGACAGCGCCGAAAGCGGATCGTGTTAGGCCGTGCTCGTTCAATAAGTCGCTTTCACCGACACAACTGCCGCCACCACGGTCACCGTGAGCGAAAGAGACAGCGCCGAAAGCGGATCGTGTTAGGCCGTGCTCGTTCAATAATTCGTTTTCACCGACACAACTGCCGCCACCACGGTCACCGTGAGCGAAAGAGACAGCGCCGAAAGCGGATCGTGTTAGGCCGTGCTCGTTCAATATTTCGTTTTCACCGACACAACTGCCGCCGCCAGGGTCACCGTGAGCGAAAGAGACAGCGCCGAAAGCGGATCGTGTTAGGCCGTGCTCGTTCAATAATTCGTTTTCACCGACACAACTGCCGCCGCCAGGGTCACCGTGAGCGAAAGAGACAGCGCCGAACGCGGATCGTGTTAGGCCGTGCTCGTTCAATAATTCGTTTTCACCGACACAACTGCCGCCGCCAGGGTCACCGTGAGCGAAAGAGACAGCGCCGAAAGCGGATCGTGTTAGGCCGTGCTCGTTCAATAAGTCGCTTTCACCGACACAACTGCCGCCGCCAGGGTCACCGTGAGCGAAAGAGACAGCGCCGAACGCGGATCGTGTTAGGCCGTGCTCGTTCAATAATTCGTTTTCACCGACACAACTGCCGCCGCCAGGGTCACCGTGAGCGAAAGAGACAGCGCCGAAAGCGGATCGTGTTAGGCCGTGCTCGTTCAATAAGTCGCTTTCACCGACACAACTGCCGCCGCCAGGGTCACCGTGAGCGAAAGAGACAGCGCCGAAAGCGGATCGTGTTAGGCCGTGCTCGTTCAATATTTCGTTTTCACCGACACAACTGCCGCCACCACGGTCACCGTGAGCGAAAGAGACAGCGCCGAAAGCGGATCGTGTTAGGCCGTGCTCGTTCAATATTTCGTTTTCACCGACACAACTGCCGCCGCCAGGGTCACCGTGAGCGAAAGAGACAGCGCCGAAAGCGGATCGTGTTAGGCCGTGCTCGTTCAATAATTCGTTTTCACCGACACAACTGCCGCCGCCAGGGTCACCGTGAGCGAAAGAGACAGCGCCGAACGCGGATCGTGTTAGGCCGTGCTCGTTCAATAATTCGTTTTCACCGACACAACTGCCGCCGCCAGGGTCACCGTGAGCGAAAGAGACAGCGCCGAAAGCGGATCGTGTTAGGCCGTGCTCGTTCAATAAGTCGCTTTCACCAACACAACTGCCGCCGCCACTTTAACCGTGAGCGAAAGACACAGCGCCGAAAGCGGATCGTCGGAGGCCGTGGTCGTTCAATAATTCGTTTTCACCGACACAACTGCCGCCGCCAGGGTCACCGTGAGCGAAAGAGACAGCGCCGAAAGCGGATCGTGTTAGGCCGTGCTCGTTCAATAAGTCGCTTTCACCGACACAACTGCCGCCGCCACTTTAACCGTGAGCGAAAGACACAGCGCCGAACGCGGATCGTCGGAGGCCGTGGTCGTTCAATAATTCGTTTTCACCGACACAACTGCCGCCGCCAGGGTCACCGTGAGCGAAAGAGACAGCGCCGAAAGCGGATCGTGTTAGGCCGTGCTCGTTCAATAATTCGTTTTCACCGACACAACTGCCGCCGCCAGGGTCACCGTGAGCGAAAGAGACAGCGCCGAAAGCGGATCGTGTTAGGCCGTGCTCGTTCAATAAGTCGCTTTCACCGACACAACTGCCGCCGCCACTTTAACCGTGAGCGAAAGACACAGCGCCGAAAGCGGATCGTCGGAGGCCGTGGTCGTTCAATAATTCGTTTTCACCGACACAACTGCCGCCGCCAGGGTCACCGTGAGCGAAAGAGACAGCGCCGAAAGCGGATCGTGTTAGGCCGTGCTCGTTCAATAAGTCGCTTTCACCGACACAACTGCCGCCGCCACTTTAACCGTGAGCGAAAGACACAGCGCCGAACGCGGATCGTCGGAGGCCGTGGTCGTTCAATAATTCGTTTTCACCGACACAACTGCCGCCGCCAGGGCCACCGTGAGCGAAAGAGACAGCGCCGAAAGCGGATCGTGTTAGGCCGTGCTCGTTCAATATTTCGTTTTCACCGACACAACTGCCGCCGCCAGGGTCACCGTGAGCGAAAGAGACAGCGCCGAAAGCGGATCGTGTTAGGCCGTGCTCGTTCAATAATTCGTTTTCACCGACACAACTGCCGCCACCACGGTCACCGTGAGCGAAAGAGACAGCGCCGAACGCGGATCGTCGGAGGCCGTGCTCGTTCAATAAGTCGCTTTCACCGACACAACTGCCGCCACCACGGTCACCGTGAGCGAAAGAGACAGCGCCGAAAGCGGATCGTGTTAGGCCGTGCTCGTTCAATAATTCGCTTTCACCGACACAACTGCCGCCGCCAGGGTCACCGTGAGCGAAAGAGACAGCGCCGAAAGCGGATCGTGTTAGGCCGTGCTCGTTCAATATTTCGTTTTCACCGACACAACTGCCGCCGCCAGGGTCACCGTGAGCGAAAGAGACAGCGCCGAAAGCGGATCGTGTTAGGCCGTGCTCGTTCAATAATTCGTTTTCACCGACACAACTGCCGCCGCCAGGGCCACCGTGAGCGAAAGAGACAGCGCCGAAAGCGGATCGTGTTAGGCCGTGCTCGTTCAATATTTCGTTTTCACCGACACAACTGCCGCCGCCAGGGTCACCGTGAGCGAAAGAGACAGCGCCGAAAGCGGATCGTGTTAGGCCGTGCTCGTTCAATAATTCGTTTTCACCGACACAACTGCCGCCGCCAGGGTCACCGTGAGCGAAAGAGACAGCGCCGAAAGCGGATCGTGTTAGGCCGTGCTCGTTCAATAATTCGTTTTCACCGACACAACTGCCGCCACCACGGTCACCGTGAGCGAAAGAGACAGCGCCGAAAGCGGATCGTGTTAGGCCGTGCTCGTTCAATAATTCGTTTTCACCGACACAACTGCCGCCACCACGGTCACCGTGAGCGAAAGAGACAGCGCCGAAAGCGGATCGTGTTAGGCCGTGCTCGTTCAATATTTCGTTTTCACCGACACAACTGCCGCCGCCAGGGTCACCGTGAGCGAAAGAGACAGCGCCGAAAGCGGATCGTGTTAGGCCGTGCTCGTTCAATATTTCGTTTTCACCGACACAACTGCCGCCGCCAGGGTCACCGTGAGCGAAAGAGACAGCGCCGAAAGCGGATCGTGTTAGGCCGTGCTCGTTCAATAATTCGTTTTCACCGACACAAATGCCGCCGCCAGGGCCACCGTGAGCGAAAGAGACAGCGCCGAAAGCGGATCGTGTTAGGCCGTGCTCGTTCAATATTTCGTTTTCACCGACACAACTGCCGCCGCCAGGGTCACCGTGAGCGAAAGAGACAGCGCCGAAAGCGGATCGTGTTAGGCCGTGCTCGTTCAATAATTCGCTTTCACCGACACAACTGCCGCCGCCAGGGCCACCGTGAGCGAAAGAGACAGCGCCGAAAGCGGATCGTGTTAGGCCGTGCTCGTTCAATATTTCGTTTTCACCGACACAACTGCCGCCGCCAGGGTCACCGTGAGCGAAAGAGACAGCGCCGAAAGCGGATCGTGTTAGGCCGTGCTCGTTCAATAATTCGTTTTCACCGACACAACTGCCCCCGCCAGGGCCACCGTGAGCGAAAGAGACAGCGCCGAACGCGGATCGTCGGAGGCCGTGCTCGTTCAATAAGTCGCTTTCACCGACACAACTGCCGCCACCACGGTCACCGTGAGCGAAAGAGACAGCGCCGAAAGCGGATCGTGTTAGGCCGTGCTCGTTCAATAATTCGCTTTCACCGACACAACTGCCGCCGCCAGGGTCACCGTGAGCGAAAGAGACAGCGCCGAAAGCGGATCGTGTTAGGCCGTGCTCGTTCAATAATTCGTTTTCACCGACACAACTGCCGCCACCACGGTCACCGTGAGCGAAAGAGACAGCGCCGAAAGCGGATCGTGTTAGGCCGTGCTCGTTCAATAATTCGTTTTCACCGACACAACTGCCGCCGCCAGGGTCACCATGAGCGAAAGAGACAGCGCCGAAAGCGGATCGTGTTAGGCCGTGCTCGTTCAATAATTCGTTTTCACCGACACAACTGCCGCCGCCAGGGTCACCGTGAGCGAAAGAGACAGCGCCGAAAGCGGATCGTGTTAGGCCGTGCTCGTTCAATAAGTCGCTTTCACCGACACAACTGCCGCCGCCAGGGTCACCGTGAGCGAAAGAGACAGCGCCGAAAGCGGATCGTGTTAGGCCGTGCTCGTTCAATATTTCGTTTTCACCGACACAACTGCCGCCACCACGGTCACCGTGAGCGAAAGAGACAGCGCCGAAAGCGGATCGTGTTAGGCCGTGCTCGTTCAATAATTCGTTTTCACCGACACAACTGCCGCCGCCAGGGTCACCGTGAGCGAAAGAGACAGCGCCGAAAGCGGATCGTGTTAGGCCGTGCTCGTTCAATAATTCGTTTTCACCGACACAACTGCCGCCACCACGGTCACCGTGAGCGAAAGAGACAGCGCCGAAAGCGGATCGTGTTAGGCCGTGCTCGTTCAATAAGTCGCTTTCACCGACACAACTGCCGCCGCCAGGGTCACCGTGAGCGAAAGAGACAGCGCCGAAAGCGGATCGTGTTAGGCCGTGCTCGTTCAATAATTCGTTTTCACCGACACAACTGCCGCCGCCACGGTCCACCGTGAGCGAAAGAGACAGCGCCGAAAGCGGATCGTGTTAGGCCGTGCTCGTTCAATAATTCGTTTTCACCGACAGAACTGCCGCCACCACGGTCACCGTGAGCGAAAGAGACAGCGCCGAAAGCGGATCGTGTTAGGCCGTGCTCGTTCAATAATTCGTTTTCACCGACACAACTGCCGCCGCCACGGTCACCGTGAGCGAAAGAGACAGCGCCGAAAGCGGATCGTGTTAGGCCGTGCTCGTTCAATAATTCGTTTTCACCGACACAACTGCCGCCGCCACGGTCACCGTGAGCGAAAGAGACAGCGCCGAAAGCGGATCGTGTTAGGCCGTGCTCGTTCAATAATTCGTTTTCACCGACACAACTGCCGCCGCCAGGGTCACCGTGAGCGAAAGAGACAGCGCCGAAAGCGGATCGTGTTAGGCCGTGCTCGTTCAATAATTCGTTTTCACCGACACAACTGCCGCCGCCAGGGTCACCGTGAGCGAAAGAGACAGCGCCGAAAGCGGATCGTGTTAGGCCGTGCTCGTTCAATAATTCGTTTTCACCGACACAACTGCCGCCGCCAGGGTCACCGTGAGCGAAAGAGACAGCGCCGAAAGCGGATCGTGTTAGGCCGTGCTCGTTCAATAAGTCGCTTTCACCGACACAACTGCCGCCGCCAGGGTCACCGTGAGCGAAAGAGACAGCGCCGAACGCGGATCGTCGGAGGCCGTGCTCGTTCAATAAGTCGCTTTCACCGACACAACTGCCGCCACCACGGTCACCGTGAGCGAAAGAGACAGCGCCGAAAGCGGATCGTGTTAGGCCGTGCTCGTTCAATAAGTCGCTTTCACCGACACAACTGCCGCCGCCAGGGCCACCGTGAGCGAAAGAGACAGCGCCGAACGCGGATCGTCGGAGGCCGTGCTCGTTCAATAAGTCGCTTTCACCGACACAACTGCCGCCACCACGGTCACCGTGAGCGAAAGAGACAGCGCCGAAAGCGGATCGTGTTAGGCCGTGCTCGTTCAATAATTCGCTTTCACCGACACAACTGCCGCCGCCAGGGTCACCGTGAGCGAAAGAGACAGCGCCGAAAGCGGATCGTGTTAGGCCGTGCTCGTTCAATAATTCGTTTTCACCGACACAACTGCCGCCACCACGGTCACCGTGAGCGAAAGAGACAGCGCCGAAAGCGGATCGTGTTAGGCCGTGCTCGTTCAATAATTCGTTTTCACCGACACAACTGCCGCCACCACGGTCACCGTGAGCGAAAGAGACAGCGCCGAAAGCGGATCGTGTTAGGCCGTGCTCGTTCAATAATTCGTTTTCACCGACACAACTGCCGCCACCACGGTCACCGTGAGCGAAAGAGACAGCGCCGAAAGCGGATCGTGTTAGGCCGTGCTCGTTCAATAATTCGTTTTCACCGACACAACTGCCGCCGCCAGGGTCACCGTGAGCGAAAGAGACAGCGCCGAAAGCGGATCGTGTTAGGCCGTGCTCGTTCAATAATTCGTTTTCACCGACACAACTGCCGCCGCCAGGGTCACCGTGAGCGAAAGAGACAGCGCCGAAAGCGGATCGTGTTAGGCCGTGCTCGTTCAATAATTCGTTTTCACCGACACAACTGCCGCCACCACGGTCACCGTGAGCGAAAGAGACAGCGCCGAAAGCGGATCGTGTTAGGCCGTGCTCGTTCAATAACTCGTTTTCACAGACACAACTGCCGCCACCACGGTCACCGTGAGCGAAAGAGACAGCGCCGAAAGCGGATCGTGTTAGGCCGTGCTCGTTCAATAATTCGTTTTCACCGACACAACTGCCGCCACCACGGTCACCGTGAGCGAAAGAGACAGCGCCGAAAGCGGATCGTGTTAGGCCGTGCTCGTTCAATAAGTCGCTTTCACCGACACAACTGCCGCCGCCAGGGTCACCGTGAGCGAAAGAGACAGCGCCGAAAGCGGATCGTGTTAGGCCGTGCTCGTTCAATAATTCGTTTTCACCGACACAACTGCCGCCGCCAGGGTCACCGTGAGCGAAAGAGACAGCGCCGAAAGCGGATCGTGTTAGGCCGTGCTCGTTCAATAATTCGTTTTCACCGACACAACTGCCGCCGCCAGGGTCACCGTGAGCGAAAGAGACAGCGCCGAAAGCGGATCGTGTTAGGCCGTGCTCGTTCAATAATTCGTTTTCACCGACACAACTGCCGCCACCACGGTCACCGTGAGCGAAAGAGACAGCGCCGAAAGCGGATCGTGTTAGGCCGTGCTCGTTCAATAAGTCGCTTTCACCGACACAACTGCCGCCACCACGGTCACCGTGAGCGAAAGAGACAGCGCCGAAAGCGGATCGTGTTAGGCCGTGCTCGTTCAATAATTCGTTTTCACCGACACAACTGCCGCCACCACGGTCACCGTGAGCGAAAGAGACAGCGCCGAAAGCGGATCGTGTTAGGCCGTGCTCGTTCAATAAGTCGCTTTCACCGACACAACTGCCGCCGCCAGGGTCACCGTGAGCGAAAGAGACAGCGCCGAAAGCGGATCGTGTTAGGCCGTGCTCTTTCAATAATTCGTTTTCACCGACACAACTGCCGCCGCCAGGGTCACCGTGAGCGAAAGAGACAGCGCCGAAAGCGGATCGTGTTAGGCCGTGCTCGTTCAATAATTCGTTTTCACCGACACAACTGCCGCCACCACGGTCACCGTGAGCGAAAGAGACAGCGCCGAAAGCGGATCGTGTTAGGCCGTGCTCGTTCAATAAGTCGCTTTCACCGACACAACTGCCGCCACCACGGTCACCGTGAGCGAAAGAGACAGCGCCGAAAGCGGATCGTGTTAGGCCGTGCTCGTTTAATAATTCGTTTTCACCGACACAACTGCCGCCACCACGGTCACCGTGAGCGAAAGAGACAGCGCCGAAAGCGGATCGTGTTAGGCCGTGCTCGTTCAATAATTCGTTTTCACCGACACAACTGCCGCCACCACGGTCACCGTGAGCGAAAGAGACAGCGCCGAAACCGGATCGTGTTAGGCCGTGCTCGTTCAATAATTCGTTTTCACCGACACAACTGCCGCCACCACGGTCACCGTGAGCGAAAGAGACAGCGCCGAAAGCGGATCGTGTTAGGCCGTGCTCGTTCAATAAGTCGCTTTCACCGACACAACTGCTGCCGCCAGGGTCACCGTGAGCGAAAGAGACAGCGCCGAAAGCGGATCGTGTTAGGCCGTGCTCGTTCAATAATTCGTTTTCACCGACACAACTGCCGCCGCCAGGGTCACCGTGAGCGAAAGAGACAGCGCCGAAAGCGGATCGTGTTAGGCCGTGCTCGTTCAATAAGTCGCTTTCACCGACACAACTGCCGCCGCCAGGGTCACCGTGAGCGAAAGAGACAGCGCCGAAAGCGGATCGTGTTAGGCCGTGCTCGTTCAATAAGTCGCTTTCACCGACACAACTGCCGCCACCACGGTCACCGTGAGCGAAAGAGACAGCGCCGAAAGCGGATCGTGTTAGGCCGTGCTCGTTCAATAATTCGTTTTCACCGACACAACTGCCGCCGCCAGGGTCACCGTGAGCGAAAGAGACAGCGCCGAAAGCGGATCGTGTTAGGCCGTGCTCGTTCAATAAGTCGCTTTCACCGACACAACTGCCGCCGCCAGGGTCACCGTGAGCGAAAGAGACAGCGCCGAAAGCGGATCGTGTTAGGCCGTGCTCGTTCAATAAGTCGCTTTCACCGACACAACTGCCGCCACCACGGTCACCGTGAGCGAAAGAGACAGCGCCGAAAGCGGATCGTGTTAGGCCGTGCTCGTTCAATAAGTCGCTTTCACCGACACAACTGCCGCCACCACGGTCACCGTGAGCGAAAGAGACAGCGCCGAAAGCGGATCGTGTTAGGCCGTGCTCGTTCAATAAGTCGCTTTCACCGACACAACTGCCGCCACCACGGTCACCGTGAGCGAAAGAGACAGCGCCGAAAGCGGATCGTGTTAGGCCGTGCTCGTTCAATAAGTCGCTTTCACCGACACAACTGCCGCCACCACGGTCACCGTGAGCGAAAGAGACAGCGCCGAAAGCGGATCGTGTTAGGCCGTGCTCGTTCAATAAGTCGCTTTCACCGACACAACTGCCGCCACCACGGTCACCGTGAGCGAAAGAGACAGCGCCGAAAGCGGATCGTGTTAGGCCGTGCTCGTTCAATAAGTCGCTTTCACCGACACAACTGCCGCCACCACGGTCACCGTGAGCGAAAGAGACAGCGCCGAAAGCGGATCGTGTTAGGCCGTGCTCGTTCAATAAGTCGCTTTCACCGACACAACTGCCGCCACCACGGTCACCGTGAGCGAAAGAGACAGCGCCGAAAGCGGATCGTGTTAGGCCGTGCTCGTTCAATAAGTCGCTTTCACCGACACAACTGCCGCCGCCAGGGTCACCGTGAGCGAAAGAGACAGCGCCGAAAGCGGATCGTGTTAGGCCGTGCTCGTTCAATAAGTCGCTTTCACCGACACAACTGCCGCCACCACGGTCACCGTGAGCGAAAGAGACAGCGCCGAAAGCGGATCGTGTTAGGCCGTGCTCGTTCAATAATTCGTTTTCACCGACACAACTGCCGCCGCCAGGGTCTCCGTGAGCGAAAGAGACAGCGCCGAAAGCGGATCGTGTTAGGCCGTGCTCGTTCAATAAGTCGCTTTCACCGACACAACTGCCGCCACCACGGTCACCGTGAGCGAAAGAGACAGCGCCGAAAGCGGATCGTGTTAGGCCGTGCTCGTTCAATAAGTCGCTTTCACCGACACAACTGCCGCCACCACGGTCACCGTGAGCGAAAGAGACAGCGCCGAAAGCGGATCGTGTTAGGCCGTGCTCGTTCAATAAGTCGCTTTCACCGACACAACTGCCGCCACCACGGTCACCGTGAGCGAAAGAGACAGCGCCGAAAGCGGATCGTGTTAGGCCGTGCTCGTTCAATAAGTCGCTTTCACCGACACAACTGCCGCCACCACGGTCACCGTGAGCGAAAGAGACAGCGCCGAAAGCGGATCGTGTTAGGCCGTGCTCGTTCAATAAGTCGCTTTCACCGACACAACTGCCGCCACCACGGTCACCGTGAGCGAAAGAGACAGCGCCGAAAGCGGATCGTGTTAGGCCGTGCTCGTTCAATAAGTCGCTTTCACCGACACAACTGCCGCCACCACGGTCACCGTGAGCGAAAGAGACAGCGCCGAAAGCGGATCGTGTTAGGCCGTGCTCGTTCAATAATTCGTTTTCACCGACACAACTGCCGCCACCACGGTCACCGTGAGCGAAAGAGACAGCGCCGAAAGCGGATCGTGTTAGGCCGTGCTCGTTCAATAAGTCGCTTTCACCGACACAACTGCCGCCGCCAGGGTCACCGTGAGCGAAAGAGACAGCGCCGAAAGCGGATCGTGTTAGGCCGTGCTCGTTCAATAAGTCGCTTTCACCGACACAACTGCCGCCACCACGGTCACCGTGAGCGAAAGAGACAGCGCCGAAAGCGGATCGTGTTAGGCCGTGCTCGTTCAATAATTCGTTTTCACCGACACAACTGCCGCCGCCAGGGTCACCGTGAGCGAAAGAGACAGCGCCGAAAGCGGATCGTGTTAGGCCGTGCTCGTTCAATAAGTCGCTTTCACCGACACAACTGCCGCCACCACGGTCACCGTGAGCGAAAGAGACAGCGCCGAAAGCGGATCGTGTTAGGCCGTGCTCGTTCAATAATTCGTTTTCACCGACACAACTGCCGCCACCACGGTCACCGTGAGCGAAAGAGACAGCGCCGAAAGCGGATCGTGTTAGGCCGTGCTCGTTCAATAAATCGTTTTCACCGACACAACTGCCGCCGCCAGGGTCACTGTGAGCGAAAGAGACAGCGCCGAAAGCGGATCGTGTTAGGCCGTGCTCGTTCAATAAGTCGCTTTCACCGACACAACTGCCGCCACCACGGTCACCGTGAGCGAAAGAGACAGCGCCGAAAGCGGATCGTGTTAGGCCGTGCTCGTTCAATAATTCGTTTTCACCGACACAACTGCCGCCACCACGGTCACCGTGAGCGAAAGAGACAGCGCCGAAAGCGGATCGTGTTAGGCCGTGCTCGTTCAATAAGTCGCTTTCACCGACACAACTGCCGCCACCACGGTCACCGTGAGCGAAAGAGACAGCGCCGAAAGCGGATCGTGTTAGGCCGTGCTCGTTCAATAATTCGTTTTCACCGACACAACTGCCGCCACCACGGTCACCGTGAGCGAAAGAGACAGCGCCGAAAGCGGATCGTGTTAGGCCGTGCTCGTTCAATAATTCGTTTTCACCGACACAACTGCCGCCACCACGGTCACCGTGAGCGAAAGAGACAGCGCCGAAAGCGGATCGTGTTAGGCCGTGCTCGTTCAATAATTCGTTTTCACCGACACAACTGCCGCCGCCAGGGTCACCGTGAGCGAAAGAGACAGCGCCGAAAGCGGATCGTGTTAGGCCGTGCTCGTTCAATAATTCGTTTTCACCGACACAACTGCCGCCACCACGGTCACCGTGAGCGAAAGAGACAGCGCCGAAAGCGGATCGTGTTAGGCCGTGCTCGTTCAATAATTCGTTTTCGCCGACACAACTGCCGCCACCACGGTCACCGTGAGCGAAAGAGACAGCGCCGAAAGCGGATCGTGTTAGGCCGTGCTCGTTCAATAATTCGTTTTCACCGACACAACTGCCGCCGCCAGGGTCACCGTGAGCGAAAGAGACAGCGCCGAAAGCGGATCGTGTTAGGCCGTGCTCGTTCAATAATTCGTTTTCACCGACACAACTGCCGCCACCACGGTCACCGTGAGCGAAAGAGACAGCGCCGAAAGCGGATCGTGTTAGGCCGTGCTCGTTCAATAATTCGTTTTCACGACAC